>NC_043709.1:4274061-4282423 GCF_006229205.1 Suricata suricatta
AGGGCTGCCTTCCAGGGACTGCACTGGGGACCCCACGTTGAGCTCAGAACTCCACAGAGACAGCGGCTGGGCTATCCCAGAGAGGACCCTGACCCTAGTCGAGGAACATGGAGGACTTCCTGGAGGAGGCAGTTGTGACCAAGACATGGGCCTCCAAAGGGTCATTCAGGGCCAAGTGCTGCATTTCTTCCCATGGGAACGTTACTGTCCCTGCCCTGAAGCAGGGGTCACAGAATGAGGAAGGCCCAGGCTGGGGCCCGGACACCCCCAGAGGGGCCCAGGGCCCCAGGCAAAACGATGGCTGGTCCTCCAGCATCATCGCATTCTGATTCCGGGAGCACTTCCTTCCCAGCTGCACCAGGAAGTTCCCCCTCTGCCGCCCGCCCCACCTCCCTGAGTTCTGAACACCCAGGGCAGAGTCTGCACCCCTTTTCACCAACGTTCCCTCTGATCTCATCCAGCCTCCTGCTTTCAATATGGTCCACACCCTGATGGTCCCTAACCCGAATCTCCTGGCCAGAGTCCTTTCTCTAACCGCCCACCTGACATGGGCGCGTGGACACCTGAGCGGCGCCCAAGTCCTCTCCTGGGCTTCCAGGCTCACTGGCCGCTGGCGCTGTCCAAACCCTGGGGGTCATCCTTGCCTCCCCTCCAGCTCTCACATCCCATATGCCACTCCCCGGGCAAGCCCCCGAGGGCTCTGACTTCAAAATTTATAATGGTGCCACCGCTCTGTCCCCCACACGGGCCCAGATCAGGCCACCAGCACCGTCCGTGGCTCAGGGCGGCAGCCTCCTACCGGGCCCCCCCCTCCCCGGCTCTGCCCTGGCCCCTTTGATCTGCCTCAACGCAGCATCCAGAGGGCCCTTTCCTGAGACCCTGCCTGGCCCCAACTCCAGTGCTCCCCTCCCTCTCAGGGGGTGGAGGGGTGGCAGGGGACAGGCTGCCTTGCATGCCAGGTGGCCCAGCTGCTGGCGGCCCTGCGCTCCTGTGTGATGGGCTCTGCGGCGCCCGGTAGCCGCTGCATAGCAATGAAGATAATCAATCAGGCACACTGATCTCTCCCCACCTCTAGGGGGGTGATCTGATGGCAGAGGCCACTCTGCAACACTGTCACCCCGCTTAACAGAGATGGTGAAGGTTCTGGATGTCAGGTGACACAGGCCTTCTTCAGGCCACAGGGCGCAGTGACGGCCAGTCCAGCAGCATAGTTGGGGGAAAAGAAGAAAACCTGCTTTCTCCTTTTCTCGCCCCCCCCCCCCCCGACTGAGATGAAGACAGTTTGCTGCGGTGGAGACACAGGACCCTTCTCTGACCACAAAGAGATAGAGGCAAAGAAGTCTCAACAGAGAGGGTGAGGAACTGGGTAGAGCTCCTGGATCAAACCTGCCCTGAAGCCTGATCTACCTCTGGGCTTTCTAGTTAGCTTCCCCAAGATATTCTCTCATTGTTTAAACTACTTTGAGTTTTCTGTTTCTTACAACCCAAAGCATCCTTTGATAATATACCCTTATAACATTTACCCAACTTGTAGAGTTTCTCTCCTGACAACACTAGCAAACAAAAACAGGGAAGGCCTCTGATTGGCTGAGTCTGAGATACATAACCTTGCCAGGAGGGGGAAAGGAGTTAGACCCAGACCTTACCCTCCCCCGAAGTCGAGACAGTCAGCTTCACGCCAGTTTGGCTAATGATGACCATGAAATGAGTGAATACGGATTAGTGTAGACGGGACCCGTGCCCGCACTAAACGTTGGTTGTTTCCATCCCGTGGCAGGCCAGGGCCGCAAGGCTCCTTGCCCACTGTCTGCCTCACAGCTGGCACTGTCTCCAATCAATGTGAACGATCCTTTCTCGTTTACCTGCCTCTTGCTTCTCTGCCTTCGGATTTTGCCAGCACGGTGGCCGAACCCGGTCTGCACGGGAGCCCGGAGCCAGGCGCTCTGCGCCCCTGCGCCCCGGTTGTCTCATTTGTCCCTCAAGCGGCTGTTCTGTGCCAAGAATGTATACGGATCGTCACAGACCGCCTGTCCAACGGACCCAGAGCACCTGCGTGGTATCATGAGTCCCTCCTCCTCGCGATGGGCTCTAAGTAGTGAGAGGGGACTGTGGGGCGCGCTTTGTCACACGTCCTTGTCCGAGCCTCTGGATGGAGTAGGAGTGGGCCTCTTTCTATCCCGATACTTTGCTCTCAAAACAAGGCAATGAGATCAAGGGATTTGACTCAAGGGACTCACACACTCGGTCAGATTGACCCCTGCTGTTTCTCTTTAGTGTCAATGCAAGATCAGTCTCCCAAGCAGGATTTCTGTTTTAAAAAAAGCGACTTTGGGGGTGCATAGGGGGCTCAGTCGGTTGAGCAAGCGTCTGACTCTTGGTTTTGGCTCAGGTCATGATCTCGCGGTTCATGATCCCCAAGTTGGGATCTGTGCTGGCCGTGCAGAGCCTGCTGAGCATTTTCTCTCTCTCCCTCTCTCTCTGCCCCTCCCCTGCTCCCTGCTCCCATGCTCCCTCCCCACCTCTCTCAATAAACAAACAAACAACAAACTTGGGGTGCCTGAGTGGCTCAGTCGGTTAAGGATCCAACTTCGGCTCAGGTCATGATCTCACCATTCCAGGTTCCCAAGTTCGAGCCCCACATAAGGCTCTGTGCTGACACCTCTGAGCCTGGAGCCTGTTTCAGATTCAGTGTCTCCCTCTCTGTCTCTGGCCCTTCCCCCAATAGGGCACTCTCTCTCTCTCCCTCTCTCAATACATAACACAAACATACATAAACATAAAAACCTTATGTAAATAAACTTTAAAAACTAATAAAAAAAATAAAAGCGCCTTTGGACAGGAGACAAAACCTCCTTCAGCTGGTGTGTGGCTGTCCCCATAATTCCACGGTACCCAGGCATGGGGGGAAATGCCACCATCCTTGTATTTGTGTTTGTGAAAATCTCCCACAAATTCCACAACTATAGCTTGGTGGAATTAAAATACGTACAATGGAGCAATAATACAGAGTGACGGCGGCGGAAACAATGCAGGTGTGTTCCGGCATTCGTAGTAGAAGGAAAGAGAAACAGAAAGGAACAGTAAAACCCGGCGAGTCCCGGGAAGGTTCTTTTTTCTGTTTTTCCCCAAGTGCGTCTAATCAGCAAGCCACCAGCTCCTCATTTCCTTTTGTTGCTGTAACAATAACTCCGTGCATTTCAAACGCCCGGCACTAGAAGAGAAAGAGTAATAATGTGAAACGAAGGAATTACATCTGAATGGCATTATTCCTGGCTTTATTAAATTTGCTCTTACAAATGTTTATGAAGTCGGAGAGTTGGCTCTCCCCCAAGTAGCAAATTCCACATTAATAAGCACTGGGGGTTGGAGAGCTTGAAGGAAGGAGGAAATAAGGATCCTTCGGTCCAAGGTCTTAGGCTTCACGTTTGTTTTCTCCCAAATTAGCTCTTGCTGGCAGCTCCTTGAGCCAAGACTTGCTCCGCTTTGAACCTTATTATCCCTGCTGAGCGTGGGCGGACTGCTGGCTTGATCTAGATCAAGGGATCTAGACCGCGTCCCACACCTCGGCCAGGACCCTGAGACCCAGCGAGGGGGGCTTCTGGCTACACAGCCAGGCCAGCCCTGCCGGGCTCCTGACCCCGCCCCCCGCAGGTGCCCCACACCCCGTTTCAGAGCAAGTGCGTGTGGCTGTGGGCACTTACTGCAGACTAAACACAACCCATTCGTGCCCCGCAATGTCTTCCGGAATCACTTGGACCCAATCATTGAAATCCTTTTCATCTGCACTGAGCCGGCCACGCTCTGGATGCCCGATGTGATTGACGTCGGGGCGGGCATCGGGGTGGACGCTGGCGCGGCCTCCGGACCCTGGCGCCTTCCACACGCCCTGCTGCGCTGGGCTTCCTGCTCCTGCTCATCTCTCTCTGCCCCGCGGGGCCTGACAGCCGGCTTCCTCCCTGCTTTGCAAGCAGGGCCCAGACCGTGACTTAGGCTCCATCACTGCGATGTGGGCCTGTCGGGAGGGAGCAGCCCTGGGACACGACTGGTGGTGACGTGGGTTCTTCCAGTGCAGGGGGAGCGTCTCTGTGCAGGGGGAGTATCTGTGTGCAGGGGGGCATCTCTGTGCGGGGGGAGCATCTGTGCACAGGGAGAGCGTCTCTGTGCAGGGGCAGAATATCAGTGCAGGGGGAGGATCTCCGTGCAGGGGGAGCATCCCTGTGCAGGGCAGCATCTCATCCGAGTGGGGGCGTCCCGGTGCAGTGCCTGCAGGAGTGGCTGTTTTCTCGTCAGGCCTGTGCTGGGCAGGGTTGAGGCACTGCTCCTGGAGGGCGTGTTAGGCCATTGTCGCCCCCCACCCCCTTGACAACTCTGGGATCTCTCAACAGCCCCTGATGAACTGCTTCTCCAGAACCAGCCGGAAAGTGCTCTGACCTGCAGACCTGCATCCTCCTGGTTTGCGTCCCCTCCCCCCTCCCCAGACCGTCGTAGTGGGAAGAGACAGGTCGCCATGAGGAATTCTTCTCGCGATGCTGTGCGTGACACTTGACATTGTTACAGCTTTTTACAGCCGTGAAAGCGGCTCTGAGCTCAGAGCGGACACCTCAGTCAATGAGGAGACGCTTTCCTGGGGTAACACCATCCGTTTAGTGCTAAGTCATTACCACTTTCAGGTTAAAGCCCACTCAGGACTTGTCTGCCCGGTGCTCTGTCGTCCGCGTGGGGCTGCTAAATCGGGGACACTGGTGTCAGCGATCTTAAGTCTCAGAGCCACGCTCTGCAGGTGTCCACGGTGCGTGGACAAGCAAAGAAATACCACCAGTTGCAAAATTTTATATTTGGGAAAATCCTTGCTACAGATGCAGAAACTGAGGACGGAGGACTGGCCCAATATCACACAGGAAGTTGGCGACGGATTCAGGATCAGAACCCAGGGCCCGTCTCTGCCCATGAGGGCACACAATGCACACAAACACGTAAGACGGCGTACCCCCATTCAGCCTTCCCCCGTTCCTCTAGGGTGTCCTCGGGGAAGAGGAGTGCATCAGTCAGACGGAGCCAGGTCCCACCAAGTAACAAACAGCCCCCAGTCTCAGGGGCTTCCACGACTAGGTCTACTTTTCATTCACACGACGTGTCTGCAGACCCCAGCCCCCACCTCCCAGAGTGGTCCCTTCTGGACTCCTAACCACTGCCAGGCAGAGGGAAGGAGAGTTCTGGAGAGTCCACCAGGCGGTGCTGTGCCCCGGCTCCAGCCAGAGCGTCCACGTGCCTGCTGCACGCAACGCAGTGCCCAGGGCTGGTCACACGGCCCCTCCAGACACAGGAAACTAGGAGGCACGGCCTTCCGTGTGGTCAGGAGGCAGAGCACAGAGGAGCACCGTGGAATTCGGGGCTTGAGTCTGTGCCCTGTGCACCCCTGGCTGGTGCTCCACTGATGCCCCAAGGTCCCTGCCCCCGGCCCTGCTGGGCAATCGCGGAGAGTGGGGACCATTGTCCCCACCAGAGCGATGCTCCTCCCCCTGGGGTTTCAACCAAGGAGCCAGCAGGGGGAGGGGAGGAGCTCTTTCTTCCTCTGTCCCTCCCTCCTTTCCTTCTCTCTCCCCTCCCTCCCTGCCTCCTCCCATCTCCTCTTCCTTCCTTCCCTCCCTCTTCCTCCCTTCCATCCATTCTTCCTTCCTTCCTCCATCATTTCCTTCTATCTTTCCATCCTCCCTCCCTCCCTTCCTTTCTTCCTTCCGTCTCCACTTCCATCCATCCTCTTCTTCCTTCATAATCATTTAAAAAAAATGCTTATTTATTTATTTTGAGAGAGGGAGGAGGGAGGGGCAGAGAGAGAAAGGGAGAGAATCCCAAGCAGGCTCCCCGCTGTCAGCGCAGAGCCCAACACGGGGCTGAATCTCAGGAACCACGATCATGACCTGAGCTGAAGCCGAGTCAGCCCCCCCCCCCCCGGAGTCCCCCAGAGCCTCCGCACGACCACTTCTGAGTGTGCGCTGCAGCCGCGTCAAAGACACTCACACTGTGCGGTGTGAAGGGCCGAACTCTTCATCTTGCAAAACTGAAACTCTCCCAACACCCCGCTTCCCTCCCACGCCCCTGGCGACCAGCTTTCTACGTTCTGTCTCTAAGAGTTTGCTGACTCCAGTCAGTCACCTCACTGGCGTGAATTCGAATCCGGATCCCCCTGGGATCTGGCTGAAATGCAGATGCGACACCAGCAGGTGTGGGCTGGGCCTGAAATCCCACATTTGAACGGCAAGGTCGCCAGAACCTCAGGAGGATCTACAACAAACAAACAAACAAAGACAAAAGCACTAGGAAGGCTTCTTAAACCCCAGCCCTGGGGACGCAGTGGAGACCTTCCATCCCTGGTGATGCTGTTTAACCACTGATGTCACTCACCAGACTCCTGGACCTGTGGCTGGGACAGGACAGGTGGCCCCCTCACAGGGGACAGGCCAATCACGGGCTCACTTGTCTGAGGTCTCCCGGGAGGGTGGGAAGCTGACGCCCCAGGGGCCGTTCCTGGACTCAGACCTTTCCAGGGCACAGTGCCGCAGACAGACAGGATTTTCCACAACTGGAATGTCTTGCCAGCCTGCTTTCAAAGAAAACTCCATGGGGTGCCTCGGGGGCTCAGGTCATGATCTCTCCTCGGCCTTGGAGATGGGCCTTTAAAAAGGGGAGTTAGGGGCACTTGGGTGGCTTAGTTGGTTGTGTCCAACTTCGGCTCAGGTCATGATCTCATGGTGTGTGGGTTTAAGCCTCGCGTCGGGCTCTGCGCTGACAGCTCAGAGCCTGGAGCTGCTTCGGATTCTGTGTCTCCCTCTCTCTCTGCCCCTCCCCTGCTCACGCTCTGTCAATCTCTCTAAAATAAAAATTAAAAAAGAGAAAAACCAAAACTCCTGCACTAAGCTCCCAGTCCCATGAACCCTAATTCTATCCCCCAAATTTCAGTGCCAAATCCCGCGGAGGGAACAGGGGGAGACACTGAAGCTAGCGTGTGGGGTGCGAGGACAGCAGACCAGTGGTGCAGACACAAGCTTCGGGCTTGGCTTGAGCTCCCCGGTGGCCAAAGTGAGACCTGATCAGGGATGTGACCTTCAGTGTAAGAATGTTTGGTTCTTAGTGTTTTGTCTAAGGCCAAGGCCCACACGGTTCGTGGATTTGGGGCGGGCAGCTCCCATAACTGGTCACTTATCCCAATTTATGTAGCACTCAGCCCTGATTTTTCATATGTCATTTACCAATTTATAACAAGATGCTTTGATGTAGATTACCTTTAACATTTTTTGAACAAGGCTGAGTGTACCTCAGGGCGCCTGGGGGGCTCAGTCAGTTAAATGTCCACCTCCAGCTCAGGTCATGGTCTTGCAGTTCAGGGGTTCAAGCCCCGCGTCGGGCTCTGTGCTGAAGCAGGCTCCAGATTCTGTGTCTCCCTCTCTCTCTGCCCCATCCCTGCTCACCCTATGTCTCCCTCTCTCTCAAATATAAATAAACATTTTTATAAAAAAGCCTGGGTATACCACGTGGACATGCTCCAGGCCTACGTGATGAGAGGCTCCTTTAAAGGGGGTGTGGGGGCAGCCCCCCACTGCTTCAGGACCCGGGCTCAGCGCCCATCCCCCCAGGACCCCAGGCTCAGTGCCCATCTCTTGGGGCTTCGGCCTCTCTGTTGCAGGTGAGGCACCACTGGCTGCTGTATGGGGCCTCCCTCCGCCCCCTTCCCCCGGGGCAGGATCTGCCAGAGCGCTCAGGGATGCCCACAGACGAAGGCCACACCTGGCCATGAGCCCATGTACCGGCAGATGTCACTGGAGCCCACAGGGGCCTGAGGTGCTCAGACCTCCACCAAGGAGCCCCTATCACCAGTGGGTGGGGGCAGAACAGGGGCCCAGCACCCCAGTGAGGGCGGAGTCCGGACAGCCCTGCCATTTCTGCCCTTTGCTGGGCCCCTCTGCCTTGAGGGGACCCTGCTGATGATGGTCACCCCACCCCGCGCCCCCACGTCAGCTGGTCTCAAGCGTGTCCCGAGCTCCGTGAAGGAGCTGGGAGCCAAGGAGGGCAGGGCAGGGAGCTCAGCCCCGCAAGCCATTCTCCTTGGTTCCCAGGCCAGTTCCCTGGAGGCTGGGGACCCTCCCTTGCTCCCCCAGCTGCACGGCTGAGCCATACCTGGGCCCACCTGCCTGTGGCTGAGGCAGCTTCTGAGTGACAAGTGGTTGGGGGGCACAGGAAGGCGTGCATCCCCGGGTCACCAATGACAAGACAGCGCCTCGGGGCTCCGCCCTCCCCCCATCTGCATTCTGAACGGAAGCCGGGGCTCCTGGCAGGCAGGAGAAGCTGGTCCCCGCAGCCAGCTCCT
>NC_043709.1:4282523-4284731 GCF_006229205.1 Suricata suricatta
ACTGCACTGCCACCAGAGGGCTGAGCCTTCTGAATGGGGTCTGGGGGCTGGATTCTAACCCGGGGCAAGAACATCCCCCACCCGGCCCAGAAGAAACCCCGTTGCGCCCTTCGCCCCCTGGCGGCCATGCCAACCCCTGACCCTTCGAGGGTGCAGCCCCACCTGCCGCAGCCTCGGCCACTCCTGAGGCTGGCCAGCACCTCTCGCCAGGGCCTGGGGGCCCCGCTGCCAGGAAGGGACACGGAAGCCGGGCAACTGGGGCCCTCCCTCTCTGGGGGTGGGGGCTGCGGGAGGACGGTGGGGGCCTGGCGTCGCAGACAGGAGCTCGGGATGGGGGCAGACAGGTTTTATTCCACCCTCTTCCTGCCCGCGGCTGCCCCGGGCAGAGCGAGGACAGGCTGCTCCCAGGGCCTGGGACCGGCACGCTCAGTCGGTCACGTCGTGGCCTGAGGTGAGGGGAAGGGGGAGGAGGGTCTGCTCCCGGCCCCCGCTGCTCCGGGAGTCATTCTGGAGGCCTGGCTGAGCCACAGGATTATCAGTCTCTGCGGATGGGGACGCCGGGGGCCAGAGTGGCGACGTCTGTTCCGTGCCCGCGTGGCCGTGCGACCCAGCAGGGGTGGGGCCGGGGGCTGGGGCGGTGACGGGCTTTCCAACAGAGACTCAGGATGACAGAATGGCGGGGGGCCCAGGGCGAGCTGGACGGGACGGAGTAAAAAGTCTCTTGCACGCACGCACGCACCCCACAGGCATGCACACGGGCGCTCACGCTCACACACACACACACACACACACACACACACACACACACACACACACACACGTGGGGGCGGTAAAGACTGAGGACCTCACACGATGCTCTGCCGACCCCCGGTCCCCTCAAACTCAGACGTGCCGGAGCCACGACCCCGGCCAAAGTCAATGAAGATCCCTTCGGAATCCGAGTCCACGGACTCCAGGATCTGGTCCACCAGGTTCTCCGGGCTGGAGGAGGACGGGGAGCCGCGGACCGGGTCTGGGCAGGGCTCCGGGGGCTGGGCGGGCGGGTGCAGTCTGCTGGGGCAGGGCCCCGTCGGGGGGACCGGAGAGGGTCTGAAGGCCACGGTGGGGCCCTGGCCTGGCGTGTCGGAGAAGCCCTGGGGCTCGAGGCAGGACGTCATCTCGGAGACGGAGTGCCTGCGGACGCCGGAGCCACCGGCCGCCGCGGCCTCGGCCTCGTGCTCCGCCACGGGGTTCAGCAGCGGGGTGTTGTAGCTCTTGGAGCGCACCACTGGGTTCTTGGCCAGGACGTCCCCGGGGCGGGAGCGACGCAGCAAGTGCTTCTCTGCAGAGACAGACAGACAGACAGCCACGGGGTCAGGGCGGGAGGCGGCCACTTGGGAAACTTAGGCAGCTGTGTTCCGGGCCCTCCCTTGACCAGAGGCCAGCCCGCACCTGCTGTGTGCTCAGCTCTGTGGGAATGGGCAGCCCGGGGAAGAGCCCAATGGGCTCAGGTTCCCACAGGCCCCGCCTCACCCCTGCTGGGGCGGCCTGGCAAGTGGGGGTGGGGGGAGGACAAGCCCAGGAGGGTGGGCCACAGGTCAGGAAGTGGTGAAATACTAGGTCAGGGGCAGGATGATAAAGGGCCTTTCCGTGTCAGGTCGTGAGGTAGAGGCTGAGATTTTATTCCGAGTGTGGTGGGCGCCTCAGGCGGGGGAGGGGAGGGGAGGGGAGGGCAGGGGAGGGGAGGGGAGAGGGGCAGGGCTCGGGCTCCCATGCAGGGCCCTGCAATTCCACAGGCCACACACTGTGTGGCAGCACTGAGCATAGCCAGCGGCTGTGGGCGTGGGGGCCCTTCCAGGGCGGGAGCCGGAGGTGCCTTCCCAGCCCACGCAGCTCCAAGTTCTCCCTCGTGGCCCTTGCACCTGTCCCCTCTGTCCAGGACGTGCTACGTGCCCCTTTCCCCAGGCCCGGCCCCTCCCACTCCTTCGGCTGGGCAGGCACCTCCCAGTCTGGCCTCTCCTGGGCTTCCCCCGACCCAGGCCTCTTATCATCTCCTGGGTGTGGGTCATCTTGGGGACTCATCTGGGCCTGCTTACTCATTGGTCTGCCTTCCCTGGTGGTGAGAGCCCGTGTGGGTGGGGCCTGGTCTCTGCTGACCCCTCAGGGTCAAGAACAGGGCCCAGCACACAGTAGCCACTCTATTTACAGAGCTGAACGAGCCCCAGGCCG
>NC_043709.1:4284831-4289898 GCF_006229205.1 Suricata suricatta
ACCATGAGCACAGTCATCTGTCCACTGAAGGGGTGACCTCAGTGGGCAGATGAAGAGTCAGGAGTCTCCAAGAGATTTGGGCCCCCGGTCCCTGCCACATCGGGCTGCCTGAGGTGGGACCTGGGAGCCAGCGAGACCACATCCAAGAGCAGCCACATGCCCCAGGCAGGAGCGGGAAGCAGAGAGGAGCAGGCAGGGAGGCTTCCTGGAGGAGGTGCCCACCAAGCCGATTTAGGAGGATGGTTTTGGCCAGGTTGACTGACATCCTCACTGTGGAAACCACAACAGAGGTGCGGAAGGCAGGCATGTGGTCAAGCCCTGGGCATTTCGGCCAGGCCCGAGGGGGAGGACAGAGGACATGTCCCTGGGCCGGCTAGGGGCTCCCCCAGCAAGTACAAAGCACTGAGCTCTCGGCCTCTCTGCCTGGACTGAACAGCTGCAGCCCGGGACGTGTCGCTGACGCCTCTGCTGCTTGGTGGGACCCCGTGGTCCCCAGAAGTCAGACTAGAGTCCGGCTGGAGAGAAACGGGGTGTGGGAGGCGTCTCTGGGGGGAGGGGAAGTGCCACAAGCCGGCCGCTCTGGTGGGACTGGCTGGATGCGCCACGAACAAGGGCCATCGCCGCTCCTCCTCGCCCTCCTTGTGCCCCGGGTCGCCCCCGTCCTCCGCCCCGCCCATAGAGCCCCCAAATCCAAGTAGGTGTGGGGGCCCCGGGAGGGGAGCCTGGAAAGGGCGGCTCGGGAGGCGTGGCCTCTGTGCCTGGCTAACCTGCTGGCACTGGGGGCCCGTGCCCGGCAGCCAGCCCCGGGCCCTCCCTGGGTGCCCACATCCAGCTTTGCAGAACCCAGGACGAGTGGGTGCTGCCCGCCCGTGGAGCCCTGCCCGTACAGAGGTCCCTTCAGGTCCCCACCGTCGCCGGCAAGAAGAAAGGCGGCTCAGTTCCCTGGGCCGGCCGTAGGGTGGCTCTGGGCACGGGCCAGACCAGCGTCGGCAGGAGACGGATGTTGTAAAACACAGACTCCGGGCCCCACGAGACACTGAGGGGCCAGGAAGCACGGCCTCCCCCCGGCCAAGTTCTCCGCTTGGTCTAGGGGTGCCGGGAGGGGGGGTGACAGGGTCGCCAGCCATCAGTCAGGTGGTGTGGAGCTGGGGCCCTGCTCTGCCCTGCTGGGGACCCCGTGACCCTCTGTAAGGTGGGCGTCACACATGACCGCTGTGTAGCAAGCACTCTTTCAGTGCCCGGTCGGTCTGTCATCTGTTTGGGCCGAGTGCCGAGGGCCCCGGAGAGCGGGGAGCACCGGGCTGATCTTGGCTCGGGCCCCAGTGTCCGTGATGACCACAGGGCGGTGAAGGGGTGCCTGCGGGGGCTCTGAGGAGGGGGCAGCCCGGTGGGTCGGGGTGAAGCCGGCTGAGGAGTCTGGGCGAGGGACCCGTAACAAGCCGGGGTTCCTGCCGGACAAGAGGAGGCTGAGCCCAGGGCCCGGAGCTCCTCCATGGGGTCTTCACATGGCTGACCGCTGAGGGGCTGTCGCGGCTGCAGCCGGAGCTCGTGCCTGTGTGTCACCGTCGGAGACAGCGGAGCCACACCTCAGAAATGGTCCAGGAGAGAGGCCACCCCAAGGCTGTCCCTCCTGGCTTCCTGGGCCTTGGGGCTGATGTCCAAGGCCTCTCTGGGGGCGGGGGGTAGGCAGCAAGGTCCTGGGGCCACCCCGCATGAGGCCACACAGCCCCTCCAGCAGAGGCACAGGTGAAGATATGGCCTCTGGGACATTGGGGTGGACGGAGTGGGTCCCAAAGGCTGCCGCTCGGGGTGTGGCATTGGCTACTGTCCCCATGGCATGTACTGAGGGAGACAAACGTTCTCCCCAACAGACCAGGTTTTGAGACCCGACTCAAGGGCCACCACCTCCATGCAGTCCTCCCTGACTGCCCAGATGGATCTGACCCTTCCTTCCCCCGAGCTTCCCTTCACCCTGACCATCATCACACTGAATTGTCACCTTCTGGTCCATGTCTGTGTCCCCAACCGCGCTGTTGAATCCCTGCTAGGTGCGGCCTGGATCTCTTCCACCCCCAGGTCCCTGGAAGCCAGCTGGGGCCTGACCTGTCGTGAGCTCACAGGTGGAGTCCCCAGATCCCAGAGCACTCAGACGGGGACACGGAGGCTGAGGGCTATGGCCGGATGGGAACTGAGGGCCAGGCCCTGTGGCCCCCAGGCCTGGGGAGGTTGGAGGGGGCGGGCGCTCCCCTGCTGGGCGGCTTGGTGGACACAGGCGCTCCAGGCACGACCCCACTAGGCCGAACAAAGCTTCTCTTCTCTGAGGATCGCTGCACAGGAGCTGGTGGGAGGCCCGGGCGTGCTGGAATGTGCCGAGTAAGGAGAGGGGCGTGGGAGGGCGTCCGTTGGACGCCAGACCCTCCTGCCCCATCCTGCTGGCTTACTTTGCTCCCTCCTCCAGGAAGCCAGCCTAGACCACCGGTAGTCTGTGCTTGCACCTCCCCGGGACTGTGATCCTGGTGGCCCTTCTCAGGCTCCTGCCTCCAAACTGCCCCCTGACAGAAGTAGGGGGTACAGAAAGAGCAGGGGACACGCAGCTCTGAGCTCGGCCGGAGCACACCAGCCTCAGTGTCGTCCTCTGCGAAATGGGCTGACACCCCTTCATTCCAGGATCAGAGTAGAAACCGAAGCAGCGGCGTGGGCCCCGGAAGCAGGCTTGCGTGCCTCGGTTTCCCTCCATGTTCATGACTGCAGTGACGGCATTTCCTCTGCAGGGTTGTCGGGAGACCCCAGGGGGCGTAGCTGGAAACAGGACGGTCCAGCACAGAGTGAGCTGCCCGGTGCCCGGCGCACAGAAGGTGCTCAGAACTGTTCTCGGACCTTGAATTCAGCTCAGGGTCCGGCACGAACCGGCCTTAGCAAAGGCGTGGTCTGGCTGGTCCTCTCGGAGCTCCATCTCTTCCTGTGTCAATTCGCTCCTGCAGGGAGGCCACGTGGCATGGCTGCCCTGCGGCCCGAGGCGCGTGGCCACGGGAGCCAGAAGACACCTCCCTACTTGCTGGGGCACTGGCCAGCGGGGCTGGAGCTCATGGGTGCGGGGCCAGGCTGGGCTGGGCTCGAACCCGCGCCTGCCCTTTACGCATAGAGTGGCTGCAGACAAATGGCCCGTGGCCACTGCGCCGCCACTAGCCATGAATGGGAACAAAGGCCCGAAGGTCCCATGGGCGGGGATGAGCTTTACAAGAGAACCCCATCTGGAAGGCCCAGGGGCCAAGCTCAGGGCCCCCAGACTCCAACAGGGCAGCTCTTCCCGGCCAGGAAGCAGGCCCTGCTCCAGCCGTGACCTTCTGGAGCCTTGGGGCAGCCCCTGCCCTAAGCTAGTTCCCTGGTCCTCAAACTGGGGCTCCTCCCAGCCACTGGGACAGGCTCACGGGCCCCAGAAGGCCCCTGGGGCAGTGGGGGGACCCCTCTCCTGCATGTCTCTGGGTCCTCACAGGCTCCAGTGGGGGTTGGGGGGCACACGCTCCCCCCAGGAAGGTCCCCTCCTGGGGTCAGACATTGTCTTGCTGTCTCTCCTGTCCTCCCACCAGAGCCCTGGGGGCACAGACAAGGCCAGTCATGTCACACCTCCCAACAGCCACACTGGCAAGAACCGTGGCCGGTGCCCAGTCCCCGCCGCGGGGCCCCCAGACTCACCCTCGTAGAAGCGGATCTTGTCCCTCAGGATCACCATGCCTTTCGTCAGCAGCTGGTTCTGAAAGGCACACGCAGAGATGTCACTGCCCTGCGAGGGGGCGGCAGGCAAGGCCCCCAGGAGCCCCCCGGCCACAGCGGGGGCCCGGGGTGAATGTCAGCTCGCCCCCTCCTCCCCCGCCCCTGAAGGACAGTGACAACTGACCGAACCAGGAGGTGGCTGCCTTCACATCCCACAAGGAGAGGGGCCCCTGCCTGACGTCCTGGCGTGGGGACGGCCATCAGTAACCCGAGGCCCAGAGCGTGGGGTCCACAGGGTCACACCGCCCCGGGGGTCTTGGCTGAGAATGACACCGTGTGGTCCCAGCACCACTAATGGCCAAAAGGTGGACACGACCCACCGTCCACCGGCAGACGGATGGACAGACAATATGGGGTGTCTCCGCCAAGGGCATAGGATTCGGGCGTGAAAAGGAGGGAAACGCTGGTGGTCGCAACACGGACGCGCCTCCCAACGCTGTGCTCGTGGGAGCAGCACGCGTGGAAGGCCGCGGACAAGGACTCTCAGGGACAGAACGTTCTGGCACAGAGAGCACACGGCGGCTGTCAGGGGCTGCGGGGGGCGGGGGTGGAGAGTGTGTAGAAACGCCGGGCTCCTGAAGCGCTGGGGGGCTCAGTCAGTTACGTGTCCGACTCTTGACTTCGGCTCAGGTCACGTGAGTTTGAGCCCCGAGTCGGGCTCTGCGCTGACAGTGTGGAGCCTGCCCGGGACTCTCTCCACCTCTCAAAACGTGTGAATACACATTAAAATAATCCGGTTTAAATGTGGGGCTGCCGGGGAGGCTCTGGAGCCACTGGTGTGAGGACACGGAGCACCCCGGAGCCGCACACTCGAAACGCCCTGTTAACGTTAACCTTCACCTTCACGAGGATCCACGCTGGACAGATGGGGAAACTGAGTCATGGGGAGGCAGCGTCCTTGGGACCCTGGGCTCCACATACCCACCCAGAGCAGGTGACCCCGGCCCCCCTGGCCTCGGAAAGCCACCCCGGCCTGCTGGCGGGGACGGGCCACCCACCTGCAGGTACTCCGTGAGGAAGGACCCCAGCTCCGTCTTCAGCAGCTGCCTGTGGGTGGGAGGGGGCACGACAGTGAGGGGCAGCAGGGGGAGGGGGCACGACAGCGGGGGTGCAGCGGGAGGCAGAGGCCACATGGTCGGCCTGTCCCAGCACTGCAGGGGTGGTGGGGCGCAGGCCTCTGTGGCGTTCAGCTGTGGCTCCCACGGCCGCTTCACACACCTCCCCAGAGGGGGAGTGGGGGCCACAAGCACCTCTCACATTCTCAGGGAGACCCCCCGCCATGCTGGGCCCCCCCCC
>NC_043709.1:4289998-4303968 GCF_006229205.1 Suricata suricatta
CCAAGCACAGCCCGAAGTGCTCGGACACGTCACCACCAGGCCCAGTGCTCTCTCTCAGCCTCGGAGCTATGTGCGCACATGTGCGCGCCCGCCTGGGGGACACTGAACTCGCCCCCCTCACCCCACTGAGTGGGTGCTCTGGTCCTCAAAGGCCTTTTAGGGGGGCTACACTACCTTCCCGGTGGAGCTAAAAGCAGGACCGGCTCTGGACTGGCTCCCCGCTGTGGGGCTGGGGGCCTGGGGGCTAAGGGACGCACAGAGGGCAGGTCCGTGGGAGGCAGTGAGCCCCCCAGCAGTGGACTGGTTGTCATCCCTGGAACCGGAAGGGGCAGAGATGGGGCAGGGGGCACGGAGAGGGACACGTGTCCAGAGTGGCTCTCGGGGCCACAGCCTGGAGGCACAGACCTCAGCTCACGACAGCCTGACAGGTGGCGCCGGTGTCCCTGGACGGGATGGAGGAGGAAGGTGCCTTCCAGAGCAGTGGCAGCCCCGGCCCGTCCCACAGCGCCGGCCCCACACTGTGTCACAGCTCGACGCCGTCCCTGTGTCACTGTGAGGTCCACGGTGGAGGTGTCCACCAGGCTGGACTCCGCCGGGACAGCGAGGGGACAGATGGTGGCCTGTGTGGAGCCCAGCGACCCTCTGTCCCCAGCCACAGTCCCTCCCCCTTCTCCCAACTGTCTGGTTCCCAAGGATGAGGCACGACCTCAGCTCTGGGGTGACCCCCGTGTCCGGGCTCAGTGTCTAAAGGTCACCACATGGCATGACAAGAGGGGTCACTCTGGGCAAGGCCAGGGAGCAAAGGGCGAGGAGTGGGGTCTTCTCTTAGGCCCAAGGCTGAGCCCGGGAAGTCCTCTCAGCAAGTCCCCTCCCCCTGGACACATCCCCTCCCCCGTCTGAGCCGAAACTCGCCAGAAGGCAGAGCAGGAGGGGCCAGGCTGTCAAGTGAGGTCCCGGCTTGCCCGAGGTGTATACAGCAGGTGCTCAGTAAAGCCCTCCTCACCCTCGCCCTGGCCTCTGGCTGGTGAAAGCGTGTGCGAACATGAATGAATGAGTGTCTCCTGCAGGGCTGAGCAGACCCTCTGCCCCACCGTGACTCGCTATAGGAGCCCCTGGGCAGGGGCGAGGGCGTGTCTGGCCGAGCGTCCCCCAGGCTGGGCTGTGCCCACCGGCTCTCCCAGTTGCTGACGAAGGGAACTGTGTTCATTCCACAGATGTGGAAACTGAGACCCAGGGAGGGCATGTGGTGAGGTTCCCCCCCCTGCTGCTTAGACTGCCCCTGTACCCTTAGGGGACCCCCAGGCAGCCTGTGCATCCCGGGACACCACTTGGGGAAGGCACTGCAGGGGGCCAGCCTGGGTGTCATCTGAGGGCCAGAGGCCGAGGCCACGGCCACCGTCCAGACACGCCTGCTGCCTCCCGGGAGCCGCAGGGCCAGTGGGGCCTCGTGCGGGAGCTGGGGCTGGGCTGCATGATCTGCACATCGGCCAGCAGCCCAGCGGGGGTGGGGGAGGCTCTGGTGACCGAGCAGGTGGCAGAGCTCCTGCTCACAAGCTCCTGACTCTCCCGGCCCCGGCCCCGGGCACACTGGTGGCTGCTCCACCGAATGCTGGGGGAGGGGGCCCTCAGACAGACCCCTGGCAGGAGCTCCAGGCTCAGGGCAGGAACCGGGAACGCTGCCTGCAGACGGCCTGGGCCGCTGGGCACAACCAGGGCACCCTGGAGCCTGATTCTGTGTAAGGAAGAGGGTGGGGGCGCCAGGCTGGCTCGGTCGGTTAAGCGTCTGACTCTTGATTTCAGCCCAGGGCATGATCTCGAGGTTCATGGGTTCGAGTCCTGTGCTGGGCTCTGCACTGACAGTGAGGGGCCTGCTTGGGATTCTCTTTCTCTCTCCCCGCCCCTCCCCTGTGCTCACTTGCTCTCTCTCTCTCCAAATAGGTAAACACTTAAAAAAAAAAAAAAGAAGGGGGGATGTGTGACGAGCCCGCAGGGGCAATGCCATCCAAAATGGGCTAAAGGAGGTCTGGGTGCTTACGCAGGAGTCCTCCGCAACCCAGAGTGACTCATCCTCTATCTGGAAAAACTATTATGCAAAACGGGTCTGTTCTGGGGCCTCAGGAGAAAGGTGGTCAGAGAAATGGCTGGAGAGAGAGGGCTACACCAGCAGCCCGGACTTCACCGAGATTAACCCCCCCCCCGTCCAAGGTCACTACTGGGAACAGGAGCTAACGACTCGACTCGGGGATGGGAGAACAGATGTGCAAATCAGTACCTGCCGAGGGGCCAGATCCAGAATATATAAAGAACTGCTGCGATTCAACAAGGAAAAGATAAATAACCACATTTAGAAACAGGCCAGGGACGTGAGTAGACCTCTCCCGGCAAGATGATACACAAATGGCCACTGAGCACATGGAAAGTTCCTGTCCTGAGTCACCAGGGAAACAGAACCCAGACCACAGAGAGCAGGTCACCCCCACTCGAGCTGTTAGAATAGACCCCCCCCACCCCCCAGTGAGAAGGTGGTAGAGCGGATCCCTCCAGGAAGGAAGCCGGTGCGGCTGCCGTGGAGGGAGGCTGGGTAGTTCCTCGAACCAGAGCAGGGCCGTGATGGTCACCCACCCCCAGGTGTGCCCCCGGCCCCCAGGTGCACCGCCTGCCCCCCAGCAGGTGCGCCCCCGGGAGACGCACATCCACACACAACCCTGCACGGCGTGTTAGGTCAGTGCTGCTGGACGAGCCACAGGTGTGTCCACGGGTGAAGGGACGAGCAGAACGCAGCCCCCCGAGCGCAGAGGGGTACGGGCCACAGAAGGAACAAGGTTGTGACAGAGGCTGGGACGGGACGAGCCCTGGAGGCATCACGCGACACAGAGGGGGCCGGACGTGAAAGGCCGCACGTGCGTTGCATGATTTCGTTTCTGGGAAACGTCCAGAAAAGTCAAATCTTCGGAGACGGAAACCTGCCTGGTATTTGCAGGGGCTGGGGGAGGAGGGGCTGGGGCGTGGCTGCTCATGGGGACGGGCTTTTACTGGGGTGGGGGGGGGGGATGAAAACCTGAGGACTGCACAAAACCCCTGTGCTAAAAACCACTCAACAGCGTGTTTTTAAAAAGTGAACACTGTGTCAGAAATATACAGACATAAACCGGGGAAGAGAGGGTCCCGGGCAGACATCAGAGCTCTGTGACTCTTCGCCTTCTCTGGACTGGGCCGTGCCTGGGTGCAGCCGGGAACACCCGCCCCCACCCCAGTCTCACTTCCGGCCACGAGAACCCAGAGAACGCTCCGGTGACAGTGCCACCAACAGGCTCTCTCTCAAAGCTAATGACCGGCGATGGGTATCACACACAATTAAACTCCCTTGACTGAGTGCGGCCATGTGATGGAGACATGGGGTGGGGGCTGGGCAGGGGGCAGGCCTGAGCGACCCCCCAGGCCGTGGGGTCAGGGACCAAAGTCTCAGCTCCACTGACCAGCCCCGTGAACAAGCCACCTGTGATCCCTGTGCCTCAGTTTCCTCATCTGGAAAATGGAGACGAAACAGTGCCCGGTACTCAGGGCTGGCGAGGGGGGCCTGGGGCGCCAGGGGCTTGCCGTTCCCCCCCCCCCGCCTCCCCAGCACACTCTCCCTCAAGGGACAGCCCCCAAGGGCTGTGGAGGCGGGGAGGTAGCTGTCTAGGCCACTGGAGGGCGAGGACGTCCAGAATGCCAGGGGCCGTGCTGGCCGGCTCCTTCCGGGGTTGAGGAATGCTTCTCCCTGCTCCGCTGTTTAGACATCCAGCAGGTTCCTCGGGCTTCCTACAAACTCCTGTTTCCTTCAGCGGGGCCTGATTCGCAACACGGGGCCCCACCCGGGGCAGCCAGAGGAGCCCGAAGGAGCAGGACCCCCTGGGTGGGTGGGGGGCCTGGGAGAGGCATCAGCCCCTGCCCAGGACTCCGGCTGCTCCCTTCCCCCCGGGCCTCAGTTTCTCCGTCTGTAAGGGCCGTCTCAGCCCTGCCGCCCAGCTGGGGTGCTCTGTATGCACACGATGCCTGTCCCGATTACCCTCCCTCCTGCCTTGAGCCCGGGAAGAGCTGGGCTGCTTCTTCTTCCCAGACGCTGACACTGTGACGGGGTGGCACAGGCCAGGGCAGGAAAGGAATGGCGTGGGGGTAGGAAATGCCTCCCTGAGCCGCTGTGTGACCCTGGGCAAGTCTCTTGACCTCTCTGAGCGACAGCCGCCGCCATCACAAAGCGGGACTAATGCGGCTGGCCTTGCAGATTCCCCGGAAGGCAGGGTGGTGTACGGCTCGCAGCGGCAGCTCCGAGGGGCTGGGCTGGCCCGGGCTCCCTCGCCAGTGCTCACTGCTTGGCCCTGCACAGGAAACGAGGGGCGCGCAGCCGGGCTGTGACGGCCCTTCCGGGAACGACACTCCCGTCATTAGGCAGGTGGGTCCTTCCTCTTCAACAGAATAATATCCTTCGTGATGTTCAGCACCAGCGGGGGATGTGGGCGTTCTCCGGGGCCACTGTCCAAGTCCCACCCTGCTCCCCCTGGAAAGGAAGTCCTCAGGACGGGCGGGGGTGAAGGCCCAGCAGGCCCGAGGGCCATGCCACCGGGGCCTGTGGTCAAGGTGCACACGGCGGCCCAGAGGTCACTGCCCACCGTGGCTCTGGGGGCGTGGCTGCGGCCACCCTGCTACTCACCCGCCCAAGACATGACAGGACGCACGGCCACTCACCGGACGCCTTCGTTGAGGCTGAAAAGCTCCTGGTCAGGCAGCCCCTTGCGCTGGAAGATGGCGATGACCCCGTTGTGGATGCTGCAGGCGGAGACAGTGGCGGGTCGTCAGGGCCCTGAGACCCTCCCCCGCCTTCCCAGGCCTCCCTTCTGCCCGGCCTCTCCCCAGCAGCCCACCCTGCTCTGCTCCAGGAACAGAACGGGCCGGGCCAGACGCAGGTTCCTGTCTCGTACGAGGCTGTCCTCACCCCTGTCCACAGCACAGCCTCAGCTCCCACCGAGCCCGAGCCCCAGCCTCCCCGGGCCCCTCCCAGTCACCTCCCCAGGGTCTCACGTAGCCTGCACGCACTCTGCTCCCCTTCCTGCATTCCTGCGCCCTCTGTTCCCGGGCCACACCCTTCGATCACCTGACCCGCCCTCTAACATGTCCAAGCCTGCCGCTCACCCAGGGCTTCCAGGGGCCCCGAGCCGGCCCCTCCTGACTCCCGGCATCCCCGAGCACTGGGCGCTCGGGTTATCTGCCCGGCTGGGGGTGGGGAAGCTGCCTCCAGCCGCAGGGCCTTTGCACAAGCCCTCTCTGCAGGCTGCTTCTCCCCCACCTCCTATTTACCTCCTTTAGAGCAAGTACTATTGCCAGTTTTCGCTGCACTTGTCAGTGTGTAACCACATGTTTACATGTGGTTTGGTTAACTTGTTGCCACCACTGTCTATAAATCGGGAGAGCACAGGGCCGTGTTGTTCATGGCACAGCCAGCTCCTGCTCGAAGGAGAAGCTGGTAAGCATCTGCTGAAAATGCATCTGGACTCTCCCTTGGCCTCCAAAGCCAACCTCTCCTGAAGTCTGAGCCCTTTCTATCGCCTGGAGCTCCACACACCCCTCCCCTGCCCTCCCTGCATGCCTGGACCTGTTGCACCAGCCTGCCTCCCTACAGCCTCCAGTCACTTCCCCGCCCAGGGTCTTGTGAGGCCTCCACTGCCCTGCAGACACAGCCCAAGGCCTGGACGTGGCATTCGAGGCTCGTCAGGAATGGCTCCTCCCAGCATTCCGGGGCATCCTACACTCAAGTCTCTGGACCTGCCTGAGGCTGCCACACCTCTGGGGCTCTGCACCCACTGCCCTTTTTCCTGGAAGGCCCTTCTCTTCCCTGTCTACAAGGCAAGCAACTATGTTAAAGACTAAGCGCAGAAGCCACGGCCTCCAAGAAGCCCTCCTGACCTCCTGCCTTCCCCATGGAGACTTCCCTCCTGCATCCTTCCTGATTCACTTGCCTGTTAGCACTGTTCCCCCACCCCCTCCACGGGAACCAGGTCTGGGTGGTCCACCGCCCTCCACCTGGGACCCAGTCACCGCAGTAAAGATCACAGACCTGCTGCTGTGATTCTCAGGGCAGAGAGGACAGCAGGACCCACACTGCCGTCCCCATCACAGACCAGGCAGCGGCCACCAAATTGCTGGTGCCTTGTCTGTCTTCACGAGTGCCGCCCTACCGGGGATTGTGGACCGGCCCCCTCACTTTGCAGATGGGAAGATAGAGGCTCACAGAGGCCAGGTCCCTGTGGGAGGGCACAGAGCTCCCCACCCAGCAGTTGCCCTCTCTCTCCATGTAGCCTCCCCATGAGGAGCCAGGTCTGGGCAGGGCTGGGGCAGGGCCCTGCATCCCAGGGGCCTGAAGGCAGCTCCGAGCCATGTGGGGCCATGCCCACTGCTGCTCCTGGCCAGGCGTTACCAGCTTCTAGCAAGTGCTGGCCCAGACCTCTCTGGACACCAGTCACATGACCCGGGATGACCAATTGCTCCTGGCCTGGTGTCAGAGTGCCACTCATTTGTGTGTCCAAGACACACGTCCTCCAGCTTCTGTTTCCCGGCTCAGAAAGGGGGGACGGCCCTTGGGTGGCTCAGCCGGTTAAGCCTCTGATTTCAGCTCAGGTCACAATCTCACAGTCCGTGGGTTCGAGCCCTGCATCAGGCTCTGTGCTGACAGCTCGGAGCCTGGAGCCTGCTTCAGATTTTGTGTCTCCCTCTCTCTCTGTCCCTCCCCCACTCATGCTCTGTCTCTGTTTCTCAATAATAAATACATGTTAAAAAAATGTTTAAAAAAAGGGGGGATCACTAGTGTGCCTGCCCCCCGCCTGGCTGCCGTGAGGAAGGAATGCCCGCCCAGAGCTCAGTGTGCGGGCATGGCTGGAATGGTGCTCGCCTCTGTAGAAGTCCCTGGTGGCCCCGGCCCCGCCACCGTGTCACCATAAGGCCGCTCTGAATCTATAACCAAAAAGGATAAAAGTCTGCCAGGAAGCCAAAGGCCTCCACAGCCACCACACCCCAGTCTCAGCAGCTGCAAGCTCACTCCCAGCAGCCCCCACAGACCTCAGGCCGCCCTCAGGAATAGGGGACCAGGAATGGAGGCCGTAAGGTGGAAGGAAGCCAGTGAAGGCCGAGTTCGGGCCCTGGCCCCCCATCAACGACCTGCTCCAGCAGCCTCTCTACGGCCTTCCTCCTCTTCCAGTCAACCTTCCAGAGGGATCCCATCCCAGGGGTGACCCTAGACCTGCAGGCCTTTGTCCCTGCAGGCTGGCCACCCCACCCGCCCCTGCAGACCTCAGTCCCTCCGCTGGTCCCCCAAGTCAGGTCCGTCCTTCCTCACGCTGTGTTGGGGTAAAACCTGGCCTCAGGCTTCTCTGACCAGAAGGGAAGTCTGGTTTACTATTTAGCCCCGGTCCCCACCCTCAGCCTCCCGGAACCCCCGATCCTGCGCTGGGGCTGCACGAGGAGCACCGGCCCGTGAGGACCTGTCAGTGAGGAAGTTCGTCACCTCCCTTTGACTCTTCCAATGCCTGTCTCTGAGCAGCCCCCCGCCCAGCCCAGGGGTCACCCACCCTCGAGCTCTCCTACCCCTCCCCCATCCGTGACCTGGGCCTAGCAGCGATGTGCCCTGCGGGTTTCTTCAGCAGTGACCCGAGGAGAGGCATGTCCCCAGGTGCCCCCAGCATCTGCTCTGTGGTTCTCTCCATCTCTGCTTCTAACCACCACGTGGGGTGAGCTGTCACGCCCAGGCTACGGAAGGAAATACTGAGGCTCTGAGGAGCCACAGCACTGTGCAGGATCACAAGTGGTGTGGCACCTGGTGGCTGGGTAACCGCCCCCTGCCCCGCCCCTGCCCACACGCGCGGGGGGCGGGGGGGCCTGTGTGAGTCGGGGTGCACAGACCCCCCCGCGCCTGTCCACACGGGGGGGTGAGTGGGGGTGCATAGGTCCCCCCTGCCCCTGCCCACCCGGGGGGAGGGTGAATGAGGATGCACAGCCCCCCCCCCCGCCCACCCGGGGGAGGGGGGTACTTGGACAGGCCTGCTCCTTCCGCTCCTTCCAGCTGTGGCCCAAGATCCCATTTCTTCGCAAAGTTCAAGTTGGGCAAAAAATATTGCTGGGAGCCACCCAGGGAGGGGGAGGGTGGGGAGCAAAGGACCGCACGTGACTGACCATCCCCCCAAAATAGAAGTGAAACCCCAGCCACCCCAGTCTGGGGCCTCCGGACCAGCCTCAGGCCCATGGAAACCACAGGGGGCCTCCGAGGACACTTCCTGGTGAGGCCTGAGTGGAGGCTGCCCCATGGCCTCCCCGCCCCCCACCGGGCAGGCCCTACTGGAGCGTGTCCCCCTCCCCAGTGCACCAGGACCGGAGGGCAGGGCCAAGCCCAGCACCTCTTGCCTGTGTACTGGGTGCAAAGGGGGGGGGGGGGGCGAGAGACCCTGGGAGGCCCCGGGTGTCCTGGTCCGTGTGAGGCCTGCTGCCACCAGGGCTGGTGTGGACTGCACGTGGCCCAGGAAGGGGGTGGGGCACAGCCAAGCCAGGAGAGGAAAGGCTGACTGTGGGACTCCTGGGAGCACTTGGCCATGGCCACCCTGGCTGGGGCTGGAGCCCGTGTGGGCCCCCAAGCTGGATTTCCGGCCTGATATCAACTTTTCTAGTGCGGTCCAGCTGCCTGTACCGGAAGCCCCAGTGGAGAGTGAGTGGATCTGGACCCACCGAAAGCCAGGCTTCTGGTTGGTCAGGCCATTGCGCCCCCAGGGTCCCCGGGAGGCAGAGCCCTGTCTGTCTCCAGTGCTTAAGCCAATTTGGACACCGGAGGCCTCAGAGGACACAGAGAGGAGGCTGGCCTCTGCCAGTTGCCCCCAGAAGGCCAACCCAGGCCCTGAGCAGGTGGCCACCTCCTTGGGCCCCTCGAACTGGTACCCAGGCCTGGGCTGACTCCCTGACATCCCGTGGGAAGGGACGGTCGAGCAGGGAGGAAGGGCAGGCGCGCCAGGTTCCACTGGGTCCCCCAGGCTCCTCCTGGCCTGTCCCCGACAGCTGGACTCTGGTCCCTCTGCCCCGCCCATCCAAGGGTGATCAGATGGAGCCCCAGGGTCCTCGTCGGTACCCGAGTCACGCCCAGCCTGAGCAACGAAGGGGTGCCTCCTGGCTGTTCCGTCTGCTCCAGGCGCCGTGCCCACCGCCCCCTCCTCATGTCCAGGTGAAAGGCAAAGGAGGTAGCGGACTTGGACCAACCGGACCCTCTGGAAAATGGGGGTGACGACGCCCCTTCCAGCCCTGCTCAGGGTCCTCTGCTCCTCAGCAAACAGGGGCCACCTGCACCCTAGCTTCAGTCCACCTGGCTGCCTCCACCCTCAGCCCTAACAGGGCCCCTGGCTGCTCCTCCCTGGGCACCCCGTGAGGGCCCTGAGCTGCTAGTCCTGACCGTGGAGGGGACGGCGGAGTGCCTGAGGCCTTGAACATCTGCCTGCCTGGGCTTCATTCACACCGCCCTTCCCAGAGGCGAGGCGGGTGCAGGGCGCGTGCTGGGCAGGGCTGCGGCCGGCCGAGCCTGGGCTGGTCAGGGGGAGCAGTGATGGCTGGAGCACACGGCGGGCGGGGCGGGGGGGCGGTGTAGCATCTCAAATGCCGCACACATAGTGGCTGACAACAACCCCCGACATGGTTTCTTACGTTTCTGAGGCCGGAAGTTCTAAATCAGTTTCACGGGGCCAAAATCAAGGTGCTGGGGTGACGGCCTCCTCCTGAAAACCCCACGGGGAGACTGTCCCCTGGCCCTTCCGGCCTCTAGAGGCGCCCACGCTCCTTGGCTCGGGCCCCATCTCCTTCCTCACAGCTGGCAGGTGGCACCTTCGGTCTCTCGGCTTCCGTCCACCACCTCCCCCTCCCCCCCGCCCCAGCTCTGGCCCCGTGCCTCCCTGTCATAAATGCCCCTTGAGACGACACTGGACCCCCGTCTCCAGATCCTTGACTTTGCCACACCTGCTAACATAGCAGTCACAGGTTCCAGGGGACCAGGGTGTGGACACCTTTGGGGACACATTGCTGGGCAGACCACACCCGGACTGCCTTGGGGTGGGTGGGAGGCTCAGGACCCAGCTCGGAAAGGCAGGGGTGGGGCAGGGGAGCCAGTCAAGGCCCCCAGCAGCCTCTGGCCCCCACTCCCACCCAATGGATCATGTGGAGCCTTCAGCCAACCTCCTGCGGCTCCTCCGAGACCCCCCCCCGTCCCCCCCCCGCCGAAGGTGGCGATAGAAACGCAGGCTTTGGAGTCAGAGCCCGGTTGGATCCCTGCTTCTACCCTAACACATGGTGTGGACCTGGGCAGTCCCTGCATGGCTCTGAGCCTCAGTGTCCTCCCCTGCAAAAAGGGGTCGATGAGCCCCACCCTGAGGGCCACTGGGGAGCGGCAGGAGCCCCTCCAGGCCTGGGGGCTGCCAGGGCCCTGCACAGATCACGGTGTGCATGGCGCCATCGGAGGGGCGCAGTGCTCACAGGCCCTGGGCAGCGCTGGGAGGAGGTCAAGGTGGAGAACGCTCTGAAGTGGCTGGGCCAAAGACGCGGGAGCGCAGACACAGCGGGCTGCCCATGGCCTCCAGGTTCTGACCACCAATACCCACCTTTCTTGGTCCCTGGGCAGTGACCTCAAGCCACCCCTGGGGTCAGACCCCCCCAACCCTAACATTAGTATGGGATCTTGAGCAAGTCCTCCCCCTGCCTCAGTTTCCCTATCTGTAAGCTGAAGACAACTATCCCGGCCTTGGAGGGAGATTATGGGGAGTGAGTGTCACACGCAGGGCAGTGTGCGTGGCACATGAGGACACACCCTACCCGGCTTGGGGCCTCCCCTACCCTCCCAGCAGGTGGGGTGGGCGCTGGGCTCTCCAAGCCGTAAGCATCCAGGCAGATCCCGGCCTGGCAAGGAATAGTTAACTCCCTCCCGGCTAACACCTTCTGGACTAAATGCATGCAGAGAGGACATGTGTTGGGTGGGCCTTTAGGGCCGAGGTTTGGGGAGCTCCCTCGGCTCGCTGGCCCCTCAGCTCAAGACCTTGACCTTCATGGAGCTCGAGGACCCACGCCTGCAAGGGGTCCGGACCCAGTGAGGAGCTAACTGGGGCTGTCCAAGAGGAACGCATGGACAGAGCGGGACCCGACATGTTGTGTCCCCGCCCTTGAGGAAGCGGGGGTGGGGGGGGGCCCAGGTGGGGGCAGCAGGCAAGCCTCCCAAGGCCCCCACCCCCACCTGTCTGCAGACCTGCACTCAGCTTGGCTCAAGGGACAAACCTGCCTCATAACGAAGGAGGCGCTTAGAAAGCACCTTTGGCAGGTCCGGTGCGTGGTTCACAAGGGGGGGGCAGCGCGCACCCCTCCTGCAGCATCTGCACACCCACGGCATCCACGTTCTAGATGGAAGACCGAAATACGGTCGGCCGGCTGCGCGGTCAGCACCCACCTGTCTCCTCCCCTCCCCGGCGCCAAACACAACCTGCGGTGACCTCACTCCTTCACTCGTGTCCCCGTTTCTTTCCTAACCCCTCCACCAAGTCCAAGCTCAGGACGCTGCTGTTTCTGCATGGACTCTAGGGCTGGGGAGCGGCCCAGTGCCAGGGAGCGAGTGAATGGACGGAGGGCTTAGTGAATGTGCGGAGTCCCTTCTCACGAGGGTGAGCTTTATATTTCCGCCCCCTGTCCAGATAAGGGAGGCGGCATGGGAAATTCAGAGGACGTGCCCAGGGCCCGTGTAAGTGGGGTGAATAGCAGCCCCTAGAAACTGCTGTCTCCTGGAAACAGGGTCTTTGCAGATGCAGTTAGTTAAGAATCTTGAGACAGAACCATCCTGGATCAGGGGCGGCCCTACAACCAATGACGGAGGGGAGACTGGGGCACAGAGACCCACGAGACACCCCGTAGAGAGCGAGGCAGAAGGCCACAGGCCAAGAAACCACCAGAGGCTGGAAGAGGCAGGAAGTCCCCTCCAGTCTCTGGAGGGACCTGGTCCTGCCTACACCTTCCCCTCGGGCCTCTGGAACCTGGAGAGAGTTCATCTCTGTTGATTTCAGCCACCAAGCTTCTGGTGACACCCTGTGAGCCTAGGACGGGCGCACCGATAAAAGGGAGTACACCTCGGACACCTAGTAAAGAACCCCCAGCTCAGCGAGGTGGGCCCGAAGGCTGACCCATGCTGTCTGCAGGAGGCTGCTGTCCGGAGGGTTCTGTGGGGAGCAGCGAAGAAGGGGGCGCGTGGTGGGAGGGGCCCCACCCTCTCCTGCTCCGGCTCAGGGATGCGGCAGAGGGAGGTATCTGCCTGGGGAGGAGAGAGCAGGGGCTCATGGGTGACGGTGACATGGGCAGGTCTGTTCCCTCCTGCACCTCTAAAGGGGGGGTGGTGACAGAAATAATTCCCTCGCTGGCAAAGTGAACCAAGGGACACCAAGGGGCCTGGCGCACAGTAGGAGTAGAAGCCAGCAGCGGGAGACCCCAGCGGGGGTGGTGGCTCCCAAAGCTGCTGTTGGTGAATGTTTAGGAACCGGCAGACTCCTGAGGGGCCCCCCAAGCCCTCCCTACAAAGCCACCCCAACATGTGCCTGGGCTTGAGTCATCAGTTACAGAGTACCTCCTATGTGCTGGGCAGTGTGCAGAGTTTTAATACGCGTCTTTGCATTTAATCCCTGCAACAGCCCTGTGAGGTGCACACCAGTGTCAGCTCATTTTATGGATATGAAAATCAAGAACCAGAGGGGTTAAGTGACTTGCTCAAGGCCACGCAGCAGGGGAGAGGCAGAGCTGGGACTGGAACTAAGTCTGTGTGGCTCCGTCTTCCAATCCAAAGCAGAGAAATGAAGAGGAAACCTGCTTCTCTCTCCTTAACTCTGAGAGAGAAGAAAACAACTCTCGTGACATCGTGAAGTCACCGGGTCGGTGAGACTCCCCAGAGGAGTCCTTCCTTCCCGGTCTCCACATCAGCCCTGTAAGAAGGAATGCACGGGCACAGGCCCACTGACATTTGGAAACTGAGGCAGACGCAGCTCCAGGCAGTCTGCAACTTGGCAGGGGACAGAAGCCCCGCAAGGGGATGGCGGTGTCCTGTCCAGTGCATGGACTGGTGGCCCTGTGCCACTGAGGTGTTCACAGAGCTTTGGATCAACAGAACAAACGTGTGTTCACACTCATGGCCGGGTTCCTGGGGGCGTGTCTGACTACACTTCACTGCCAGGTGTGTGTGGTGGTGGGGGTGTATCCACAGCCCCCCCCTTTTCCTTTGGGTGGAAACGCCTCCTTTGAAAGGGGTTCAGGAGCAGAAGCCCTTGGGAATCCCACTAAAGAAACCGTCTCTTCTCCGGATCCCAGCCCTGCTCCTCAAACAAAGCTTGGGGGTGGGGGTGCTTCCCAGGCCCCTGCTCGGCAGGGAACGGCCTCCGGGGAGGGGGAGGGTCGTCTGAAGAATGCGGGACAGCTGTTGCGCCCTGCTGACAGCTGGGAGGACCCGGGGCCCGCTCCGGGGAAACTGCCCGCCCACCCTCCTCCGGCCAAAGGGACCTTTACTCCGAAGACAGGAAGCGCAGCGGCCACCCACCCGCGGCGCCCTGGAGGCTCATTTGCTCATCTGAAAAATGGGAAAAATACTTCCTGCTCTATTAACCTCCCAGACTGCCAAGAGCCACGGAGCGGAGACGTGGGAAGACCCCGGGTGGGAGGCAAGCACGCGGGCGCCGGGCCCACCCGCTCGCCCACCAGCTGGGCGCTTCGGGACGAGCTCCGAGATCGCGGTCTGGTCCCTCCGTTCTAGAACACGTTGCACTAAACTTCCCTCCCGGCCCGCGCAACTCCGGCGGAGCGAGGGCTCTGCGAACGCTGAAGTGCCGCGGTGCCGAGGGCGCCGCTCCTCGCCGCGGGCCGGATCGGGGGCTCCGTCTCCCCGGGCTCGGGGGCCCCGG
>NC_043709.1:4304068-4326719 GCF_006229205.1 Suricata suricatta
CAAACGGAGGGTGTGGGCGGGGCCAGGGGCGGGGCCGCGCAAGAGGGGGCGGGGCTCGGCTCGGGGGCGGAGCAGGGACGGACGCGGGGGCGGAGCTGGAAGGGGGAGGGGGTGTGGGCGTGGCCTCCTGCGAGGGGCGGTGGCGGGGCGGGGCCTGGAGGGGCGTGGCCACTAGCGGAGACGGGGCCTGCGCCTCGGTGGTCTCAGCCTCCCCAAAGCCTCCTCAGCGTGCCCTTCCGGGTCGTGCTTGGACGCCTCGTCTTCGGAGGGCCACGTATGCTCACAGGAAGCCAACACGCAAGGGACGCACCAACCGACCCCAAGCGTCGGCCACTGCCCCACACACACAAGGCTCCGACCAGACCCCTTGGCCAAGGCTTCTCCCAAAGTCATCACGTCCCTGCCATCCTCCCCACAAAGGCTGTGTCCACACAGATCCGTCAAGACCCTGCCACGTGGACACAGACTCCTCCCAGGTTCTCACGGAGATCAGGCTGGAGAGTTTCAGCCCCCTTAGGCTCTGTGGGCCAGGACTCCCCTTCCCCCAGCCCCAGTCTGACTACCCAAGTGCCCTGCTCAGGCTTGACAGGGTTGCCAGGGTGGGGGGCGCGGGAGTCAGGAGTGGCCTCTCCTCTAAATCAGCAGAGCTGCTGCTCCACCACCCTGTGGGTCTCTGCGGTGGGAAAACCAAGTGGGTCCCCTAAGACTCTGCGGCTGGCGAGGTGAAAGGAGGGCACAGCCTGGGGGCTCCCCATGGTTTACACAGCACTTTCAGACGCACCCCCCTTTCCCAGTTGAGGAGATGAGGCCTGGGGGCAAAATGGCCTGCCCAATGTCATACAATCAGGAAATGGCAAAGCTGGGCCAGGCCAGGTCTCCGAGCACGCGGCACAGGCATGCATCCCCCCTGCCTCCCCTCCCTCCCCCCATCAAACAGCACACGACAGTGTAGCTGCCCTCATCCAAGATCCTGGGCCTGTCCTGGGGCCATGCGTGTTCTGAGTCGGTTCTGGTCATACCACTCCCAGGCCCCATGTCTTCCTGTAAGCGCTTCCCTCTAAATCAGTGGGGAGAAAGGGGGGGCTGATCCTCAGAGGGCTCCGTAGGTGAGAGATGCTCAGAGTACAGAAGAGGGAGCTAAGGCCACTGGGTCCCTTATGCCAGGTGTGTGCATCTCCTGCTTCCCCTCGATGGCAGAACCCACGCACCTGCCCCCTGCACCCCTTGTGCCCCCTGCACCCCCTGTAAAAGGGGTTCCTTCTATCCCATGGGTGAGGGGCCCGCTTATTCAGTGTGATGCAGTGTAGAGACAGGAATCGGCCTGCAGGAGGCAGTGGCGGGCCTGGCTCCGCCCCCAAAGCTGGGGCTCCTTCTGCCAAGTGACCCAGATGACCCAGGCGGGATGGTTTGCCAAGATCAGGCCAAGCAGTGGATGAACCTCTGTTGTGGTTTCAAGGGCCAAGAAAGCCCCATCTAAAGTGTAGGAAAACCTTGCAAGGGTACGTTGGCCAGTTAAAATTGATCAGCATTTCCCGATCAGAGCACCTGCTATGTGCTAGACGTTACCCTCGTCCTGGGGACGCCGAGTCATGACCCACAGACAACCTGGCCCTGAGCTCAAGATCAATGGAGTGGAGACTGGAGACCGTGGACCCCCACAGAGGCCAGCATGTCCCAGGCTGACACCCACATGATCTGGTGGGAGCTGGTCTCTCCCCGCTTCCTCCCCCGTACCCAGGCACGGGGTCTGTCACCCCTTTAGAAATGCCTCTGGACCCTGTATGCTCCTTCTACCCCCACTGCCTCTTCCCGGGGCCAGGAAAAGGAGCCCCCTTTCGGTGCCAGCCATCCTCCCCTCCCCTTTCTCCAGCTCCCTAACCCCGGTTAGGCCCCGGGGTTGCCCTCTGGTCATTAGGTGACTTTTCCATCTTGTTGCTGTGAGCCAGGAGGAGTAAAAACTGGTTCAGCACAAGCCCAGCGCACAGTAGGGATGCGGGAGGTTATTTGGTTGAATGGAGTAACTACCAGTGGTGTAAAGGTAGGGAGCAGAGCCTGACTCCTGCTCTGCAGGCTGGCAGGAGCAGCGGCTCAGTGTGGGAGGGGGGTGGACCCCCCGGATGAGAAATTAAAGGGGAAATGGGAGAGGAGGAGAGAGGAGGAGGGGAGAGGAGGGGTCAGGAGGCGGTATGGGGAGCAGCGGTGGAGCGCCGGGCTCTGGGAGAGATGGCCAGCCAGAAGTTCCGGAGGTGGGGATGGCGGAGGGCTTTGAAAGCCATGGACAGTCCCACAGTCCATGTTAAGGGTTAGCTGCCATGCCCTCCCCCAGCCCCCGGCCCCCTCTGCAGACCTTTGTTTTTTTTTTTCTTTATGTTTCTTTTATTTTTGAGAGAGAGAGAGAGAGAGAGAGAGAGACAGCATGAGCAGGGGAGGGTCAGAGAGAGAGGGAGACACAGAATCTGAAGCAGGTTCCAGGCTCCTAGCTGTCAGCACAGAGCCCAACACGGGGCTCAAACCCATGAACTGTGAGATCCTGACCTGAGCCAAAGTCAGACGCTCAACTGACTGACCCACCCAGGCGCCCCTGCAGATCTTTGTAAAAGCTGTCGGCACCCAACAGCCCAGGGTGAGGTTGCCATGGAGGCTCAAGTGAGGGGTGGCTGCCCAGTGTCCAGGCAGGTGAGAGGTAGAGAGGGGACTGGGATGTGGGGGTGGGGCCAGACAGCCGAGGGGAGCAGCCAGCTGCCAGCGCTGGAATCTGAGGCGCAGGCCAGAAGCAGGCAAGCCCATCACACCCCCCCCAGAGGGGGAGGCGCTGCTGGGTGGCCACCGACCGAGTCAAGCCCCTAAATGTGTCCCGCACAGCCTGCTGTGTGGACAAGGAAAACAAAAAACAAAACCGAACGCAGCCAAAGCCAAGGTTTCACAATGGGGAGATTGACGTGGAAACCCTGATTTCTGGCTTCCGGGGAAGCATCAGATGACCAGGCCTCCCGGGCCCGGAGCCCCGTGTGACAGCTCGCACGGAGGGCGGGCCCCACAGGCGGGCGGAGGGGTTCTGGGCGCCCACCAGCCCCCCCACTCACTTATGGGGCCTTGCCGGCTCGTTCAGGGGTTGGGGACTGAGCCAACGCCTTGCAGGGGCGCCATAGGCAGGGCCCGTCGGTGCCGAGACACAGGGAAGGGACTTGCCCTCCGTCAGAGAGACTGGGAGAGGGGGGCCCCAGTCACACATCCCCAGAGCTGCCAGAGTAAGCTTGCCCCGGGTCCATGCCAGGCCGGGTGGCCCCAAACACGCCCTCTCCTCCCCTGGGGACCCAAGTTTCATTCCACCCTCCTACCCGCTAGGTGGGTGGGTACTGGGAGTTGGTACAAGGCGCTGGTCACTGGGAAGGACCCCAGGATTGTCCCTCCGATGGGAGATGGAGCCCTCAGTTGAGCGGCCAGAACTGCTGTCCACGATTTCCAGGGCCTCAGTTTGCCCATCTGTAGCATGGATGGGGTTGAGGATCAGGGGCCCTGTCCTCCACTACTCCTCTTCTCCAAGCCTGCAGGGGTGAGTTTGAGGGACTGGGGAAATGAGAAGCCGTGAAGCGCTTCAGAGGACCCTGCTCCCTGTGGGCGCGGCCGGAGACGGTGACCCAGGTGTCTTCGGTCCCGGTGGCATGGCGGGTCTGAGGGGCTGTCCCGGAGGCTGTCTTCACAGGTGAAGCCCTGGGACCGGCAGAGGAGCGGGGGACTGGGGTGTCACCGCAGCTGCGCCGCGTCCTCCAGGCGCATCTCGGCTGGGGGTGGGGGCGAGGCACATGCCCAGAGCCACAGTCAGCGAGGGGCAGAGGGGAAGCTGGAGCCAGGCCAGCCGGGGCTGAGGGGGTGGATGGCCGCCAGCTCCGTCACTGTCCCCGAAGCTGTCCTCAGCTGGCCTGCGGCAGCCTCCCTCCTCCCAGGCCCTGCCTGGTGGGGGGGCACTTCTGCCCCCTGGTGGCGAAGCAGGTGCTCTCCAAAGCTGACGGGAAGTCCCAGCAGCGCCCTGGGGTCCCGGCCGCATACGGGGAGCCACGGGAGGAGTGCCCTCTCTGGGACGGGCAGGGACGGTGACGAGCCTGCCCCCCGAGGGGGCGCCGTGGGACGAGGCAACTCCCTCCCCCCCGGCCTGCCACTGCTGTCTGTTACGGCCGTGGCAGAAAGAGGTTCTGGAGCCGGGGCCGTGGGGGCTCGCGGGGCGCAGTCCCCCTGACCATCCCAGGCCGGATGGGTGTCGGCACTGTGGAAAGCGACGGTGTTACCTTTTGTGAGTGAGGGGACCTCACAGAGGCTCCGCTCGCCAAGCCCGGGGTGCGAGGGTCCCGCTCTCAAGCGGCTCCAGAGGAAATGTGGCTCTGGTGGCCTCCGAGCCAGGCTCGACTCATTACTCCCCTTTCGCAGATGGGGAAACTGAGGCCACATGGGGTTAGGGTGCTCGCTCAGGGGCTGTCAGCGGGAGGTGTTGGAGCCGGGGTGCTGTACTCCCAGTGAGACAAAATCCACCTCCCTAGTGCTTTAATAAGCACTGCAGATGCATTTATTGAACACCTGCTGCATGCCAGCCAGCGTCCTAGGCGAATGCAGCAGGGACAAGAGAGACACGGTCTCTGCCCTCAGGGGGGTGCTCCCATCCTGTCCCACATCTAGCATCTTCACGCGCCTCTCACGCCTTCCTGTACCCGCTGAGCCCCCAGCCCCCAGCCCAGGCCACCAGGGCCCCATCTGGGGCTCCTCCCCAAAGCTGGTGGTCTCCGCCCTCTGCTCTCAGAACACTGCCCCTCCTCTGGAGGCGGGTGAGCGGTTCCGATCAGCAGAGGTCACTTGTCTCACTGCATTCACGGACACTCTCTCCAAACTCCCGTCCCCATCCGTAAGTGAGGGCTTGAATGCCTAGTTCCGGGACCCTCCCCGGGGATGGCGCTGTGAGGCCGCATTCTGGGCTATGAACGGGTGCCCATGGCACAGCGAGGGGACGGGCAGAGCAGGAGTGTGGTACGGCCGAGCTTGGAGGCTGCACAGTCCCCCAAACCCGGGGCGGCTCCCTGCCTGGCCGCCTCCTCTGCCCGCCTCTCAACCTCGGGAGCCGTGTCTCCTCGGGAGGTGAAACCGCCCAGCGCCCAGCGCCCAGCGTGAGCGTCAGGGTGCGCCCGGAGCAGCAGTCCCCGACGCTTTCCAAGCACTCGCTATGGGCCGGTACGTTGTGCGTTGATCCCTAACTTCCACAGCAATTTCATACGGAGGAGGCTACCCCCATCATCCAGGGTCTAGGGAAGCCAGCCAGGACCCTGGAAGGCTAAGTGACTGGTCCAAGGTCACATAGGCCAGGCCACGATTCAAACCCGGGCTGCCCACACTCCACGTCAGTGCATTTGATGACCTTTGCTAAGGAGGCAGTGTGGGTCTGCCAGGGGCCCAGCGCAGGGTGGGCCTGGAATAAACAGCAGCCGTTTCTTGTGCATGGTCACCATCATGTGTGGGGGCTACGTCGGCAGCGTGCAGGGAGGCGGGGAGCCGAGCCACTGCCTCGCAGGTGCCCGTCCCTCCTGGCGGCCTCCCTGTCCCATCCAGAGCTGCAACCTTGATTTGGATACAGACGGCGCCATCTGCCAGCAGGGCTGAGTCCTAGGCGGGGGGAATCCAGACGGCTCTCCTCTTGTGGGTACAGGTGCGGCCCCCAGAGAGACATGACGGAGTCCTCACTCCTGGTACCCGTGAGCGTGAACCTGTTTGGACACAGGGTCTTTGCAGATGTGACCACGCTGAGACGGGGTCATACTGGAGGAGGGTGGACTCTACCCTATGCCTGATGACCGATGTCCTTATGAGGACACAGATACACACAGAGGGAGGACAGCGTGTGGGGACCGAGGCCAACCGGAGGGGTGTGGCCATGGTCAAAGAGCACCGAGAATTGCTTCCTGGAAGAGGCGAGGAAGGATTCTTAGCCCACACCACACCTTGATGCCAGACTTCTGGCCCTAGACCCGAGAGAGACTGAATTTCTGATGCAAGCCCTCTGCTTTGTGGTGATTTGGGAAGGTGGACCGAAAACACTACTGCCTCACCAGCCCCCTGGCCCTGGCTTTGACCTCACATCCGGGAACCCCAGGTCCCAATGCAGAAAGGCCGGGCCCCAGAGCCAGCAACCCAGAGACGCCTTCCTTCCCTACCCCTGCTTTCCCCAGCAGGGCACACGAAGTCCAGGAGATGGGGTGTGAGCAGAAACTTCTGCCCAAAGCACTGCACTTGGCCCCGGATGCCAAGGACATGCCCTGCGGACTCAGTGCCCGGAGCTCCCGACCCGAACGGTTGCATCAGCGCTGGAGGTCAGGCCCGGGATCATCCCCACTGTGCAGACATGTCGACTGAGGCCGCATGGACAGGGCTGGATAGGACGGGGCTTGACTTCCTGCTTCATTTCTCCCTAAGGCGTGCCCTTGACTGGCAGCCTGTTCTTAGAATCCTTGGAAAGAACAGCTTCTCGGGATATCAGAACTCACACTAGGAATGAAAAGACCTTGGAAAAGACCTCAGAGGAGAAGCCCGGGGGGAAGGACAAGTGTGGTGCAGGTCTGGGGGGAAGGGGGGAGTGTTTCTGCATTCACTGCCCTTCCTTACCCCTCATTACCCTTCCAGGCAGGTCCCAAGGCCCTGGGAATTCCTGGTCCCAGGTGGGAATTCAGATCCAGCAGGGTATGTAGAAAACAGTGGCATCTGAACTTGGCCTGCAATCCTGACTTTGTATGTAAGAGCCCAGTGAGAGGGTGACATTGGGCCGTGGCATTCTGCCAAGGCCAGGGCTTTGTCCTCGGAGGAGCGGGGCACGGCACGCGCCGTTTTCCTGCCCCTGCAAGAATGGGGTTCAAAGCCCACGAAAGGATGGACTTTTTTCTCTTAATTTTCTTTAACATTTATTTATTTTTGAGAAACAGAGAGAGACAGATCATAAGCAGGGGAGGGGCAGAGGGAGATGGAGACACAGAATTGGAAGCAGGCTCCAGGCTCTGAGCTGCCAGCACAGAGCCCGATGTGGGGCTTGAACTCATGAGCTGCAAGATCATGACCTGCAGTGAAGTTGGATGCTTAACCGACTGAGCCACCCAGGCGCCCCTGGACTTTTCTTCCTAAGTTTATTTATTTATTGAGACAGAGAGAGAGAGAATGCACGGAGGAGGGGCAGAGAGAGGGAGAGAGAATCCCAAGCAGGTTCCGCACTGTCAGCACAGAGCCTGACGTGGGGCTCAAACCCACGAACCGTGAGGTCATGAACTGAGCCAAAGTCAAGAGTTGGCCACTTAACTGACTGAGCCCCCTGGCGTCCCAGGGACAGATTTAAGGAAGGAGAAAATTGGCCGGAAGGGGGTGGGTTGCATCTCCCCATGGGGCCGGGGCTAACCCATACCACCCACACATCCCCACCACAACCCTGCCCCCTGGGCAGCCCCATCCCCCACTACAGGCGGACTCAGGGGTCCCAGAGCCTGATGTTGCCCAGGGGTCACAGCTCGCCCACCCTCTGGGCCCTCGAGCCCCTGCAGGCACGGACGCAGCTTGTGGGACCCGCCTTGTGACCAGCACACCCACTCGCTATCCGATGTGCCCTGTCCCGCCAGCTCAGAGGCTTTGGACGAGCCTCCGCCTGCAAGATTCCAAACATCCGGGCTCTGAGTCCCAGGCCCTCCGCAGCCTGGGTGCAGACTTCCGTTCCTTCCATGATGCTTCACTCCCCATGGGCACCTCCAGGCCCCTTTCTGCCACCAACCTCCAACCAGAGGACAAAGTGATTGCTAATTACTCTCCAGACTTTCTACTCGCTTCCATCCCCTGGGGCTTGATCCAGGCGCCGCCCCCCATGCCCTTCCTCCCTTTCCTCCAAGTAATTTCTTCTTCAGTAATAATAATAACAACAATAACAATAATAATGATAACGCAGTAGGGTGTCTTGATTCAAGGCAGGGGCTGTGGAACCAGAGGCTGCCTGGGCTGGGTTCACTGGTAACAGCTGTCCACCTCAGGCTGACTACTGCTTAACCGTGCCTCAGTTTCCCCTTCTGTAAAATGAGAACCATAATAGCACCTTCCTCCCTGGGTGATCCCAAGCCGGAGCTGTATACTGAGCCAGGCACCCGGTGGGGACTCATCAGGACTGGCCACCCTCCGCTGTCTCCTCCTGACCCAACTCGGTGAGTCACCCCCAGGTCGTCCTCCCTCGGCCTTGTGATCAGATCTCGGGACCCATCTGCCTCCTCTAGCCCACTGGGCGCTGGCGGAGGCCGTGGGGCGGGGGGGCCTGCAGAGGGGGAGGTGCGCGCTGAGCTGGGATCCAAGCCCAGGCCGCCGGCCTCCCAGGTCTGTGTTCTTCACTAGTTGTGCTCTGACCGAAGACGCATTGCCTGGTGCAGCCCAGAGACGGTCCAGAGACAGTCCAGAGACAGCCCAGAGACGGCCCAGAGAGGGCCCAGAGAGGGCCCAGAGAGGGTCCAGAGACGGCCCAGAGATGGTCCAGAGACGGCCCAGAGACGGTCCAAAGAGGGCCCAGAGAGAGTCCAGAGAGGGTCCAGAGATGGCCCAGAGACGGCCCAGAGACGGTGCGAGCTAAGGACTTTCTTCTTGCTCTGACTTTGTTCAGGCTCCTTGGAGCCCCCTGCTGGACGAGGCCCAACTTGTCCGTGCAAGGATCCAGTTTGAGCAAGAATCCTGCTGGGTGAGGTTAGCCACCCCGCCCCCACCCCGATGTCTTATCCTCCTGGCCTGCCTGCGGCAAGAATTCCCTTGAGTGGGTCATGAGAGTGCTCCGTACCCCACACGCCTCCTCCTCGGCCTCCTTCCCACCTCTGCCCCCGGCCCTGCGCCCGGCTCTGAGTCCCCACTCATCCTTGTGGGCGGGGCGTGGCGTCTGATCTCTCTTCCCCACCGCACATTCCGTCCACAACAGGAATCACACAAGCTCCACAAAACTCAGTGTTTCTTAGGGCCCGGCTGGCAACCAGCAGGTTGAGAAGGAACCACACGTCACATCTGGCCCTGCACCTGTCCCCTAAGGGCCACAGGCTTGCTCCGATGGGAAGACGGGTCACAGAGCTGGGATGTGGTGGAGCTGGGTCCCACCGGACTGCAGAGACGGCGCGGCAGGAGCCTAGGACGGGCTCGGGAAAGTCATCGCCGGGGACGCTAGGGTTATTCTGCATCGACCTCTTAAGGGTCAAGAGGCTGGACGACTGAAGGGCTGGCATAACCTGAAAGCTCTCGGCCCGCACATCTCCTAGAAGTGCTGGATAAAAAAATTACACACATTTAAAAAATTTTTTTTAACATTTATTCATTTTTGAGAGTCAGAGAGGGACGGAGCATGAGTGGTGGGGGGGCAGAGACAGAGAGACAGGGAGACAGAATCGGAAGCAGCTCCAGGCTCCGAGCTGTCAGCACAGAGCCTGACGTGGGGCTCGAACTCACAAACCGTGAGACCATGACCTGAGCCGAAGTCGGACGCTTCAGCGACTGAGCCCCCCAGGCGCCCCACACACATCCTCTAAATGTATAACTGAGCTGGTAAGAAACTGAGGGAAATCACCAGGGGCCAGAGTGACAACACTAATATTATCATTAAGACAGTCTTATTCTCTCCCTGCTACCGTATTTAATGACTGATTTTACCGAAGGCCAGAACAGTGCTTGAGAGTCTGAGAGTCGCAGTAACTCAAGGTGGAGGGACATCCTCGTGCCTCAGCGCATCGGGCCCTCCGGCGCTTCCCACAACTTCCACGGCCGCTGACCCCATTTCGCAGATGGGGAAACTGAGCCCTTCCCGTGCTGGCAGAGCTGGGATCCGAGCCCAGGCTGTCTGCCTCCCAGGTCTTCACTAGCTGTGCTCTGACCGAAGGTGCATCGGCTGGTGCGGCCCAGAGACGGCCCAGAGACGGCGGGTAAAACCAGCAGGAGGGGAGACACTGAAGAAGCAGGCAGATGGGAGACCTAACTGACGCCCCTCCCGCAAAGCCAGGGGCGGCGCCCCTGACAAGTGGGTAGCCGAGAAAAAGATCTTCCCCGCCTGGCCAAGAGTGACCACAAAGAAAGCGTGTGTGCCCACGAGAGCCCAAGGGAGGGAAAAAAAAAAGCTTCCAAATCTAGAATCCACAGCCCTGCGTGAGGATGGGGTCTCACGGGCTGGTGATGGGGAGGGGGCTACCCGGCAGAGCTGTCTTAAGGGGACCCTGGAGGGAGGGGTCCCTCGAGCCAGGCCAGGCGTCCACAGATAACGCCCGGCTGGAAATAAAGTCCAGACCTCAACGGCACGGCGCACAAGGAAACAGGCCACCAGGAGGGAAAGACAGCACAGGTGACAAATATCAGGACAAAACAACCAAGAACTTGAGCCAGGAAACTACTGGAAAGAGTCTGTCAAGTGAATTTGCTTAGCAGAGTCAAAGAGATACAAGAAAACGAGAACAGAACAAGATGTTATAAAAGCCAGGAGGCCCCTGGGGGGCTCAGTAGGTTGATCGTCCGACTTCGGCTCAGGTCATGATCTCCTGGTCCGTGGGTTCGAGCCCCGTGTCAGGCTCTGTGCTGACAGCTCAGAGCCTGGAGCTGCTTTGAATTCTGTGTCTCCCTCTCTCTCTGTCCCTCCCCTGCAAGTACTCTGTTTCTCCGTCTCTCAAAAATAAATTAAAAACGACATTAAAAATTAAAAAAAAAAAGCCAGCTGCCTACTAGGAAGTAGAAGGTTAGGCGCATCCAGGAAGGTGCTGGGCAGATGCGCTTGGAGTGAGTCTGAGCCTCTGCTGCCCGTGCTCAGCCCCAGCCCAGCTGTGAGGAATGATGCTCATGGAGCCGGGCTCAGAGACGTGCAACCCCCCCGCCCCGCCATCGTCCGAGATCGGGGCCTGCTGAGCTGGGGTCCCGGAGCCCCTGGGAAAGCCCTGGGGTTTTCAGGGTCTGTGGACCCCTCAGACTGTCTGCATAAATCCTGAATGTGAGCGTGGCTTTTGCTGGGGTGAGGGTGAAGGTGAGGGCTGAGCATGGCCCACTGGTACGGAGCACCTGAGGCGCCCGAACACTTGGAGGAGGGAAAGCATTATTTTTGTACGTAACCACGCGTGGCTCTGTTACCGACTGCGGCGAAACACTTGTGCATTTTGAAGATGACACGGGAAGGTTACAGGACTTCATTGGGTCCCTAGCAAACCTCCTGAGGATGCTCTCCTCCCTCTCTGCTGCATTAAGCCAGCCCACGGGAACATGGAAGATGCTTCTCCTCATATCACATGGGGACCCTTTATGAGGGCTCCTAGGAAGATCTTGATCCCTTTCCTGGTCGTTACCAGGGAAACCTGTGCTTTCATTTTAAAGGCCGTCAGAGCTAGTGATCCTCTTTCTCTTTTTGCTCTTGTTGCTAGGAAGCTCAGAGTCAAACATCGCTCCATATCTCACAGTTACACTGGACCTCTTGGCAGGCTTTTTTTTTTTTTTTTAAATGGGTGCATCTGGATAATGACTATAGAATAACACAACCCCAGGTATTACTTTATGTGCATTTTCCTAAGAGCCAAGCATGGGCACACGGGGAGTCAGGGAGACCAGGGGGATGCATTTTCCCGGGTGGCCCCCCTGAAAGGGGAGCGGTAACAACCTGACTCCCATCCTGGGGCTGAAGGAGGGCAGGACGGGGGAGCAAGGGCCTCGAGATTCCATTTCCAGGTCTGGAGGGACGGGACCTTCTCCCACAGTCCGCGGGGTCCCCGAGTCCTCCAGCCCTCCTCACACACCTGCGTCCAGGGCTCCCGCCCTCCCCTTGTCCGTGACAGTGGTTCAAGTCTGGGAACTGACACAGGGTGTCTAAGAAAGGCATTTCACCCCAACCACCTGGCCCTCCTCTCCTACAAGGAAGGCCTTGCGACACCGTGAAAGCAGGAGGGAACCAGGGAGGGAAGCTGGGCCCCTGCTCCGACGCTGCCTCCCAGGCCCCCCTCGCTCTGCTGTTTCCCACAGGAAGCCCCGCTGTCCATTTTACAGATGGGGAGACCGAGGCCTCAGGCGGGGGTGGGACACACAGGTCACCCACAAGCAGGACTGTCCTAACTTGTGGGGAAATGGAGCAAATGCTGAGGCCCCACTGGGTGCGGGGCACCCACCTCCCTCCCTCTGGGTCCACCCTACTGGTAAGAATTCCTGCTCGGTTTTCTAGTGAGCAGGTCCCAGGGCGAGGGGCACAGGCCAGCCCTGGGTGCTGGGGGCAGTGGGTGGGGGACAGCGATTGCCCTGGGGAGTCCTGAAGAACCCTCGGCTGCTGTGACCTTTTAAACAGGCCTGGGAGGGTAACCTTGCCCTGCAGCGGGGCCATGGTGGGCCGCACCATCAGTAGGGGCCGGCCTTGTGCCCAGCAGCCCCACCCCCCAGCGTAATCTCCCAGCCCCTGAGAGGCTCTGGGGGGGGGAACACAAGGCCACTCAGGCCGTCAGGAGGTGACCCTAGGGGCCTCTTGATGCCCCACTGCAGCTGCTGTCCCCAGGCCTGCCCAGGGAGGGGCCACAGCCAGACCTCAGACAGACAGGGTCTCCCTCCAGGACTGGACCCTGTGTCCCGGGCCCCAAGAGCTGGGCTTGCAACGAAGCCGGGAGAGGGTGAGGGGCATTCCAGGGGATGCAGTGCGGTGAAAAGGGACCAGACCAACCAGACGGGCAGCCTGGGTGCTGGGGCAGAGTGGGCGCCATGCTGCCGGCCTTGGGGTGCATGAAGGTTTCAGGACGGGCACCCCCGGGGTTGAGAGCTCTTGAATCCATGGGTTGGCCCTGCTCCCCTCCGCTCCCCGCCCCGCAGGCCCCCAGGCTCTGGCTCCACCATCACCAGCCCCAAGAACTTACGCATGTCACGTGGGGGTGACGCCAGGCCCACATGGGGTGGTGGAAATGGCGGAAGGGGTCATGGATGTGACCTTTGGGCATCCCCTGCCACTGGGCCCATAGCTCGTGCTCTGTGAGCACTGGGGTGGGGGTCACGTGCGGCTGGCCTGGCTGAAAAGCCCCGGGCCGTGTCCCCAGCCTGCCCCTCTGACCCAGGCCCTCCTGGACCTGCGTCACTTTGGGAACCCCTTGTCTGTGGGCAGGTCACCCTGCTGGCCTCAGACCCAGGCCCCGAGGGCACTGGTGCGGTTGCCCAGCCCTGGTCTCCTGTTCCCTGCTGCGTCTTTTGAGCCTCAGTCTCTTGATCCTTAAGACAGAAACCAGGCTCCTGGAGCCACCTGGGAATGGCAGGAGCTCAGATCCCTGTTACTGTCCCCGTTTCATTTGCTCTGACTGTGGGGGCTGGTAAGGCGCCCTCCTGGGCTGGGTGGGGGCCTGGGGTACTGCTAGACAGAGGGGGACCCCCTGGGTCCACCAGTCACCCCAGGGGCAGGGCCGGAGCAGTGCCTGCTCTCTCCTGAGCCCTCCTCCTCTGGGTGCTGGGCGTGGGGGGGCAGCTTTGCCTGGTCCCCAGGGGACCCCTTGTTCAGGTCTTGGTCATTTCTGGTCTTGCATAGCCGAGGCTTTGGCTCCCTGGGGTTCCCAGTGTGGGGACGGAGGTGACGTATCTGTGCCCAGGAGCTGAGGCTGCCAGGTGGCCTTGTGGGACCTGTAGGCGGAACTGCTGCAGCCTACGACAGTTCCCCAGGCCGAGGGACAGGGGACAGGGAGGGGTCTCAGGGCCTCGCCGCAGGGAGGAGACGAGACGGTGGGGTGGTCAGCCCCCCAGCCTCTTGCACGTAGCCCCGGCTGTCAGCTCTGGGGATATCCGAGGGGACAAGAAGGGGCCCCCGGAGCAGATGAGAGTGGAGGTCAACACCCTGGTGAAAGGCTCCGTCTTGGGGGCCAGGCCCAGTTCATGTCCGCATGCTTGGCCTCCACTCTATCTGGAAAGACCTTCCTCAAAGCCGTCTGCGGTGGTCAACTCCTATTCATCCTGCAAAACCCTGCCCAGGGTGACCTTGCCTGGAGAAGCCTTCTCAACGAGCCCCCCCATACTGCATATGCAAGTGCGTCTGGGGGACCCTGGGGGACAGCACTGCCCAGGCTGCCTGTCACCATGGGCACATTCACCAGGAAGCTGACAGTGAGGTCCCGCACTTGTGCCTGACTCTTCGCTTAGCTGGCTCCTGTGGTCATAAGCACTACTTAGCACTCAGCACCCATAGGGCCTGCCTCCGCGGCATTCTCGGGCGGGCAGGGTGTGAGGGCAACACCAGAGGCTGTTTATTCTTCCCTCCTTTTCATTCAGTGAGTATTTCTTGAGAACCTAGGACATGCCCGGCCCTGAGCTAAGTGCTGGATTTGAACCTGACCTTGGCCAAATCATTCCCCCTGTGCCAGCCTTGGTGTCTGTGTGGCCCTTGTAACTGCTCTAAGTAGAAGGTACAATGCTGGGGGGCAGGAAGGAGCCCCGTTTCACCAAGGGGAGGCCTGCGCTGGGCAGACTGCAGCACTAGAGCCCAGCATCTGAAGCGGCTTCCAGGGACCCAGGCCACCCCCACCCGGCCTGTCCAGCTGAAAATGGGGGCAGGGGAGCCTCACCCTCTCCTGGTGGAGGGAGAGAAGGGGGGTGCGCTCTGGTCGGGGCCTGGGCAGGCCTCTCCCTCCTCCCTCCTCCCTTCTTGCGCCACTGCCCACGGCACCTGTTAGCAAACAGGCAGGAGGGAGACTCATCTGCCCCCCCCCGCTGCCCCACACCAGGGCCCGCGGTCTCCCGGTTTTGGGGCCAACAGACCAAGGTGATGGCCCCCGAGGCTGACTGTCAGTATGGAGGCCTTTTCACCTTCAGGTAAAGCAGAGGACGCTCACCTGGGCTGGCCCCACCCCCTCCTCGACTCAGTGGGCTGAGGTGTCCCCTGCCTGCCTCGGGGGCGGGGGCCACTGCGCAGGATCACTCTGTCTCCAAGGTGCCTCCTGGGCTGGCCCCGCCCCCCAACCAGCCACCCTGGGTGATGCTCGGACCGCAGACTCCAGGCCCAGCCCCCGCGAGGCCCCCACGCGTGCGCTCTAGGATTCGTCCTATAACTGTGTGATGTCTGATGTCACCGTCTAATCCCCTCTCTGCAGGGGACACAGCGGAGGCCCCAGAGGCTCAGTGACAAGCAAGGGCTACGAGAAAGGCCAGATATTCCACGTGGGGCTCCGGGGACCAACAGACCTGGATTCAAAGTTGAGCTCTGTCACTTACAGTGACTTGTCCTCAACTTCCCCATTCTGTGAAATGGGGACACAGCAGTGCCTGCCTCACAAGATGGGGGTAAGGAGCGCATGGGCTCCTCTGTGCAAAGTGCCTGGTGGGCGGAGCGCTCAGGGCTCAGGGGTGTGGCTATTGTGATGCTCTTGGGGTCACTCAGAATCCAATCTAGCCCCCTCCTTCAGGGTCTCCCCAACCCTACGTCACCTTCCCCCCTGGTCTCGGCCACATGACACTCGCTGGCCTAGCACACCTGTCTCCCCAGCAAACCTGCCCTCCAGCAAGGTGCCACCACGCGGGGCCTGGCCTCCTCCACCATCATAGGGTGGGTCTGCGTCCCGTCAGCCTCCCTCATCAGACTACATCCGTCCAGGCCGGTGAAGAGCCAGGCCCAGCAGAGGCGGGAGCTGCGTCTTTAGGGCAGTTGCCTCCCAGAGTTTAACACGTGCCTCTCAACACACGTGCAAAGCCGCTGAAGGAACGCCGAGAACTCGCCCAGCCACCTGCTCGTGGCCCTCCGTCAAATAAATGCTGCGTTTGCAGAGTGGACGTGATGTGGGGCCTGGCAGATGGGGGGAGTCGCTCCAAGAGGGGGGACTCAGGCCGGGAGGCCAGCTCCCCTGACCCCCACCCCCCACCCTCGGGCTCTGCAATGTGCCCCCTGGCCCCGCCCATCCCTCTCCTGGGCCCAGAAATCCTTCTCGTCCAGCTGAACATCTCCGAAGGTCTTTGGGGGTCAGGAAAACGGGCGCGCTGTCTGCAGACCCCGTGACGGCAGTGAGTTTCCCCGCGGAGCGTGCCTTACAGCTTTGCTCCTGCCCCACCGCGTGGTTCCCGAACCCCACCGCAGCCCTGGATGTAGCCCACTCACTTGTCATTCATCGGGCACGCCCGGGGTCCCGCTTTGTGCCTGCCCCAGGCTGAGCCCTGAGGCCCAGAGATGAACCAGGCAGAACCCCACCTTGGGGCCTTTGGAGGGAAAGACACTGGGACCAGATGAGCACGCGGTGCTAAGCACTGTCGCAAATACAGAAGCAAAGATTCCAGGGGCGGCCCCACCTGGCCCAGGGGAGGGGGGAAATGTGGGGCAGCCTAGAAGGCTTCCTGGAGGAGGAAGACACCTGCCAGCAGGGCCTTGAGCACCCACAGAACCCTCGGTGACGGTGAAGACGGACAGGAAATGAGTTCCAGGCAGAGGAGCACAGGGGGAGGCCGAGTGGAGGGAGAGGCGGGGGGCACAGGGTCATGTATAAGTGATCTGCGTGCAGCGACCGCAGTGAGGGGCGACGCCCGCCGGGCCACGGGGGGCCTGGCTCTCCCTCGTCGCCGAGGGTGGCAGCAGGACCAGAGCTTCCCTTCTGGACCCTGCGCACGGCCTCGGACACCCGGCTCCGCCAGGCCCTGGGGCACTAGCTCTGCTTATTCCCTGGGGGGCGGGGACCCCAAAGCCTGCTGGGGCCTCCCTGGAAACCAGACCTGGTCCAGAGGCTGATGAGCGCCCGTCAGGCTGTTGTGCAGACGTGACGGGAGGTAAGGACACAGGTGTGATCCGCACCCCAGGAAGCACAGTTTACCCCCAGGTCACGGATCAGGCACCGAGGCTCAGAGAGGCGGAGCAAGCTGCCCGGTTCACCCAGCGCGTGGGCGAGCAGCACGCTGGCCCAGGTGCTGACCGCAGCCCTGTCCGCTCCATGGCTCCCCCCCAGGGAAGCTCTGGTCCTGCTGCCACCCTCGGCGACGAGGGAGAGCCGTGAGTGTCCCCCCACGGGTGCGCAGAGCCTCGGACGCTGCACCCCGAAGATCTTTTATGAATGAGTGAACAAAAGAATCCGAGTTCCCGGCTCCCCCCGCCCCCACACCACAAGCCAGTGGGGAGAGGCCATCTGCTACTGTTTTTTGTTGTTGCTCTTACTCTGAAAATCAAAAGCACAAACCCGGAGTCACAGCTCTGCGTCGCCGCAGGTTGGACACCCCAGTCCCTGCTTCCGGGCTGGGGCGGACGTGGGCATCACAGGCGGAGGGACGAGGACCGGCGTGCCATTCAGCCGCTCGCCCCCAGAGGCCTGACCCGCTGTGCCCCCTGCTCTGAGCCTCGGTATCCCCCCCAGCAAACGGAGCAGCCACAGGACCGACCTACCTTGCTGGCTGCTGTGAGGACTAAGAGAAGGGGCCCTGCAGGGGTGAGTGCAGGGGGTCCCGGCCCAGTGGCCTCCTCTGCCTGTGACCTTGGCCGCTGGGTAAGCTCTGGAAACCTCAGCACTAACTGCACCGGATGCCCCGGGCCTGTGGGCAGCTGAATGGCTTACACATTACGAGGCGTCCACACGGCCAAAGTGCAGAGGGGCCAGCGAGGGCGCTGGCAGGCGGCTCGCCGGGCTCCCCCGTGACTCAGCGGGACCCAGGGAGCTGTGGGTGCAGGGGTGGGGGCTGCCCCGGCTGTGCCCTGCGCAGGGAAGCCCGGCTGCTGCCGTTTCTGATAAATATTTTATCACTGCTCACAGAGCGGTCCCCAGGAAGGCACCCCTTCCTGCCTGGACAGAAGGAAGTGGCCGAGTGGGCGCAGCGTGGGGTCGGGAGCCCGGACCGCCAGCTGGTTACAGTTCCGCTGTGACTTCAGGTCAGCTCAGCGGACGCCCCCTGAGCCCCGCCCACACTCTGCCCCGCCCCGTGCCAGGTGCTGGGCGCTGGGCTCATCCTGCGCCGTGGACAGCGCACTCTTTCCTCTCCACCACGCCTAGAGGACCAGCCCCCTGCCCTTTGGCCCAGTGCCAGCGCCACCTCCTCCAGGAAGCATTCCTGGTGCTCCCCTTCTTGCCGTGTGACCTTGGGCAGGCCCAACACGCTCTCCAAGGCTGTCTGTAAAATGGAAGAGATGGCTCCCAGTCGTGGGGAACAAGGTGACGTTATGTAAAGGAAGGGTCTCCCACCACCTTGCCCACACGGACGCGTTCTATCTGGAGGGAGCTGAACACCAGGCATCCAATCAATAACTGTTACTGAGCACATCTCAGGGGGGACCCAGGGACACACAGAGCCTGGCTCCTGCTCGCAGGGGTCCACGATTTTACTGGGGACACAGGACCTACTGCTGCCGCAGTAAGAGCCACCAGGTCTCAGGCCCCCGCCAGCGAGCTGGCGTCACAGCCCCTTATTTATGCCCCCGGCAGCCCTGCGCCATGCGGCTCTCACCCCCATTTCATCACAGAGTACACAGCCACAGCTTGCCACCCCTCCACAGGCGGGCTTCCTAGCGCCTCAAACCCAGCATGGCCAAGGCCAAGCTCAGGGTCGTCTCCCAGCCTTCCCTCTCCACGCCGAGTGTACTGTCCCCAGGACCATCACCACCATCTACTCAAGTCTGAGACTCATAATCCTAGGGACTCATAAGGTAGTGAGCTCTCTGTCATGGGAAATAATCAAGCAGGGGCATCATGTCTGTTGTCAGTAAGTGGCCTCGATGGCTGGCTTTCAGTCTTTCTTATTCAGACCCAAAGACTTAACCAGCTGTGTGGCCTTAGACAAGAGACTGACCTCTCTGTGCCTCGCCTTCCTCATCTTGACAATGGGCTCATACAATGGCCTTGGAGGGTTAAATGAGGGCAAGTATGTAAACTTGTAAGCTGCCTTCCAGGTGCATCTCAAGGGCTGTCTACGTGTTGACTATTATTACGTCGTAGCTTTACAAAGCAAGCAGGGTGGAAATAAAAATTTCCATTTCACAGATTTGTAAAGTGAGGCACAGACAATAACCCCTCAGACTCAAAGGGCTTGTGGTGGAACCAGAATGTGGATCTCCAGGTGCCGAACGGGCTGCCTTCCCAGCCCGGGTCCTCCCTCCCCATGGTCTTTCCTCCTGGCTTCTCTTCCGGGCTCCACGCAGACTGGTTTTGCCAGAGAAACTGCTTTGGCAGCACCCAGAAGCTTCTTAACCAGTTCAGCTGATGCCACAGAAAGCAAAACCCTAAGAACCTTCCAGAAAACGAGCGAGACTTCTACTGGGGTCAGAGGAGCCCACTGTGGTAGCTCCTGACGGTGAGGTGTGTTGGTGACAGGGTCTCACCTTCAGGAGGGCTGCGTGAGGAATGGACAGGGGACATGAGCGCCCCCTGCCAGAGACCCGAGGTTTGAGCCCCGCCCCCTGCTCTTTGCTGCCCGGGTCACTCGGCAACCACTTGGCCTCTTGGAGCCTCAGTCTGCCTACCTGTTAACTGGGCATGACCATGATCACCTTCTGGGCCGGCTGGGAGGAAAGAGCAAAGGGGCGGTGCCTGGGGAGGTCTGCACACAGGACCTGGCACATAGTAGGTACTCAGGAAACAGCAGCCCCCGTTCTTTCCAGCGGAAATGAGCTGCATGCATTTTCTTGGTCATCTTTTCAGAAGGGACCTGGTCCCGGCGCCTCCCCCACCACCTGCCCCAGGGTTAGCGGCAACGCAGCAGTGAACCCCACCTCTGAGCTCACCATTCGCCCCGGAGGGTGCAGAGGGGCGCAAGCGCCAGCCGAAGGCTCCCCTGGGCCGGGCGTTGAGTCCTCTACGACCCCAGAGGCGGCCATCACCGCCAATACGAGTCCAGTACTGACGGGAACTCCGGGCGGATGCTGGTGTCACTGAAGGGCCACGGCCCGGAGCTCACTCACCGCGAGACGCAGTCACTGTACTACCGCTCCCCAGGACAGCACAGGGCACTCTCGCCTCTCAGGGCCTGGCAAGAGGCCACAAAACCCTCACAACAACCCGATGTTGTAGGTGCTACAATTGTCACCACTTTACGGATAAAGAAACGGAGGCAGACAGAGGTTGGGTGACTTGTCAGTGTCACAGCTGGGGCCAGGTGGGGCCGGGACTCACCGGAGCCCATGGTTTCAATCACCTCAATCACAATCTACACCATGCAAATGACAGAACTGAAGCTCAGAGAGGTTAGGCAGGTTTCCCGGGGCCACACAGCTATTAAATGGTGCTGCCAGGATTTATAGCCAGTGAGCCTGACTCTGGGGTCCCCGGCCTGTGCAGCCCCTCTCTGGCCCTGACTGGCTCCTCCTCCCACATCCCAGAGCTGTGGCCGAGATGTAGGGATTCCGGAGTCACCAGAACTGTGTTCACAGGCCTCAAAGTCCCCATCCCACTGGGTGCTGCCCCACTGAGGTGCAGTTTTGAGACCTATAAGGGGGATGTGCTTAAAAGGCAAAAAGAGGGTTATAGTGTCACCAGGAAGTCACCCTCTCGTGCCACTAAATCCACATCTTCACAGCAGGCTGGGAGTCTCCCACTCTGACTTGGGGGATGGCCGGTGCCTCAGCAGGTGGCCCTGGGCCACCCTGGGCGTCAGGCCGAATCCTGAAGCAGGACAGCCTGATCCTGCCCTGTGAGCCCGGGGACCGGCAACACCACAGTCTGACCCTATGGCTTCCCATGCAGATGGTGTCTGTGGCCTCCCCCTTTCTGTGTGGGTCTCTTTGCCCGAGTGGGGACCCCTTTGCCATCTGCCAGGCCTGGAGAAGACTGGGGGCAATGAGCGAGTGAAGGAAGGAAGGAAGGAAGGAAGGAGTGACTTTTTCCTGCCCCTCCGTGGGTACCGTGGAGCCCTGCTCTCCTCAGAGATCCCAGAAGATGATTTTGCTCCTGTCCATGGATGCCCAGGACTCCGGGCAAGTGGAGAGGGTCCCCATCAGTCTCCTTCCTTCTCCTTGTCCCAGCCCCTCCTGGCTGTGCCGGGAGGCGCCCGGGGGCCCGGCTGTTACCCCCCAGGATGTGCCTGGACAAAGACCTGGACCAGCAGCCCCGCCGGGTCCCGTGACACGCTGTCCGACTGCCCAGGCAATTCCACGCGGCCGTCCCCAGGCCTTCTCATGCATCCGTTTGAAACAAAAAATCCATTAGCCAAACAACGTTTCCACACAGACCGCTTTTCCTGCTCACGAGGAGTTAACTTCACGCACGTGTCCCTGTCACCAGGGAGTTAAAGTCACCGAAACACAGAGAGCGTCGGCTGTTCTCAGGACACGTTCGGGGTGGGCTGGTGGGGAATCCGGCATTGCGCCTCTGTGGCCCCCTGACCATGTGTCAGGAGCGGGAAATATTAGGGTTCTAGTTTTCAGATGGAAAAATGGGGGCTGTGAGAGGCGGTGACTTGGGCAGGGCCACACAGCCAGCCAGCGTGGCCCTGGGGTGCTGACCCACATGCGCCTGACTCCAGAGCACCCCTCTGCCCCCACATTTTAAACAGATGGCTCAGAATCCCAGGCCATTTGGCGGGAAAGACCCTTGGGAGGCCATAACCTGTGGGCCTATGGGGCCTTGGCCTCCGAGACGGGGAGTGGCTTGCTCGGGGACACAGCAAGGCCATGCCCTTGGGGTGCACTGCTCTTGGGTCCCCCCACTGCCACCAGCCAGAGGGAAGCACGTGTCCTCATCCAAGGCCCCGTGCAGCCGTGTTCACACTCGTACGTCTGTGCACAGGGCGGGGGAGGGTACGACTTGTGGCATACAGATTTCTGGGGCCCCGTCAGAGGTCAGGGCAAGGGCCCAGGAATTGGCATCTTATCAAGAGGACAATCTGGTGGTCCTAGACCCCGCTCTCAGAGCCCCTCACCCGTCCGGGGAGGGTTCTCAGGCTGGGCCTGGTGCATGTCTGAGGGCCACAGGGAGCCCCTCCCTACCCCCTCCAGACGCAGCCCCGGGAAGGGTGTTTGAGATCCCGGGGAAACTCTGGCACAGCCCGGCTTTCCCCCAAAGCATCACTAATCACCTGGACAGCCATGGCCACTCCACACAGTCCTTCTGGCAGCTGCCCCACGGCATGGGTGGGGAGGTGGAGGCCACCCACAGGAAGTGGCCTGGCCGGGCAGGGCCAACGCCACACCTCGTGATCCCCAGGGCCAGGGACTCTGCCCGAGCACAGCCGCTTTTCCCCTACCTTGGCTCCATTGGAAACAATCTTAGAAAGCGTCAGGGCCTGCTCCTGCAAACAGGGTCCAGGGCGCTGTCGGCTTTTGCCAGAGGCACGGCCTCAGAGCCAGACGGGTCTGCCCTGCGTGCCACCTCCTAAAGGATGGGAGGCGCCCCCAGGTTCTGAGGGCACAGGCCCCCATGTGCTCCAGCCCTGGGGTCTCTGCCCTCACATGTATCCACTTCCCTCCCTCGGCTCCGCAGGGCCAGCTGCCCACAGGAAGGTGGCCGAAGGCCCAGGCCAGAGGCCAGAGGGGTGGGGCCCCACGCTGAAACAGGACAGGGCTGGGAAAGGAGGGGTCTCCCCCTCTGTCATCTTTGTTTGCTGTATTAAGGGGGGCACTGTGAAGGGGGGAAGGGCAGCACGGGGAGGGGTCAGTGCTGGGGAAGGAAGATCAGGAAACAAGGCAGCTGGACACCCAGCTGGACGGATGCGCAGAGACCCACCCACAGAGACCGAGAGAAAGTCAGAGATAGAGACGAGA
>NC_043709.1:4326819-4337181 GCF_006229205.1 Suricata suricatta
GGGGGCTCGCTGAGCGCGGAGCCGGGGCGCCCTCAGCGGATTCCCAGCTCCGGCGCACTGCGCAGGCTGGAGGCGGTGCCCGCCGGGCACGGGGCGTCCCCGGCCGCCTAGTGACCCATCCCTCAGCGGTCCCTAAACGCCCCCCCCCGCCCGCGCTCCGCCCCAGAGCGCCCCCTCCTCGAGCCGCGGCCTGTGCGGGACTCCGCGACCCCGGAGGAGAACCCAGCCGCTCGGATTCCGTCCGTGCCCTGGGGCTGGGGGCCTGCCGCCTGGCAGAGGGGCCTGGGAGGGGGAGAGCCGGCGCTGCCAGCCTGGAACTCCCCGGGGCTCTGGTTCGCCCGGTGCGGCCCTACCTGCTCCCTGGGCGGCACATGGGAGCAATGCACATTCCCAGGCCCCACCCAGACTGAACGGAATCTAGGGTTGGGGCCTAGGAACCGGGGTTTTAACAAGCTCTCCAGGCGATTCCCAAGCTCGGGAAGTTTGACAAATACTGTCCTGCTTGAGATACCCAGCATCCCAGGTGCCCACCCCCAGGGTAGGTACAAGGGGGTCTCTTCACCCTTCATTTACAGAGGTCCGCCTCGTGTCCTTTGTGACAGTATGTCGGGAGGAAGGGGAGGGGGCAGGGGTGAGGGGGAGGGGGCACGGGGGTGGGGGCTCCAGCAATTCTCCGGCAGGATTAACCTTCAGAGCAGGGTGCTGCCAGGGGCCAGGCGGGGGCTTCCCACCGGGATTCCTGGTCCTTCTGTGTTTCATAAGGCGGTGGCGGTTTTCAAGTTTTGAAATGAAATTATGCAAATATTTCTGTCTGTAATCAGGACTAAAACATACCTTTTTCTCCCATGATTGTACTTCTTTTTAATACATTTTTTTCATTTTTGAGAGAGAGAGAGAGAGAGAGAGAGAGCGTGTGCATGTTCGCGAGTGAGCAGTAGGCAGAGAGAGAGAGAGAGAAAGAATCCCATGAGGGGCAGAGAGAGAATCCCAACGCGGGGGGCTCACCTGGAGCGGGACTCGAACTCACGAACTGTGAGACCGTGACCTGAGCCCAAGTCGGAGGCTTAACCAGCTGAGCCACCCAGGCGCCCCAGATTGTGCTTGTTGGAAGCTAAGCCCACCTGGCCTGGTTAAAACAGGACAAGTTGGGGGGTCCCTGGGGGGCTCAGTCGGTCGAGCAGTCAATCAAGTTGGTTGATTTGAGAAATCAAATCACCTCTTGATTTCAGTTCAGGTGGTGATCTCATGGTTTGTGAGTTTTAGGCCAGAGTGGGGCTCTGGGCTGGTGGCTCAGAGCCTGCCTGGGATTCTCTCTCTCTCCCTCTTTCTGACGGTCTCTTGCTCATATTCTCTCTCTCTCTCTCTCTCTTTCTCTCTCTCTCTCTCTCTCAATATAAATTAAAAAACATTTTTTTTTTTTTGATGGGCGAGGTCAGGCAGCAGGCCTTCCTGGGGAGTGCAGGCCAGGATGGAGTGTGCCGATGGCTTTCACGAGGGTCCAGAGACCAGAAACTCTGCCCGGGCAGCCGGCCAGGCCGTCCAGAAAGCAGAGAGGGCATCTGGACAGAGGGACCAGCGGGAGCAAGCGAGTGTGCCCTGGGAATTTCCGCTTCTTTTTCCTTCCCTCGCCCTGCTTTGGTTTCCTAATGTTTGGACGTGGCATTATATTCTATAATTGGTTATTTCTTTATTGCTGAGTTTGTCCACGAGAATGTAAATTCCCTGAGAGAAGGGACTTGTCTCTTTTCTTCCCCCAAAGTGTTCCCAGTGGTAGGACAGCATTTGGGACTTGGAAGGTACCAATGAGATATTGATGAGCGGCCCCAAAAGGAACCCTGCTGACACTGTTCAGGTGCATCTCCCCAGATCCATGCACCGCGGGGTTCCGTGCCCACCAGGACCACAGCATTTTCGCCGGTGCCCGGCTGGGGCCAAAGACGCGAAGCGGCAGCTGGGGATCAGAGGCAGAGGGAGAGAGGACGGGCATTTCTTCCCATGGCCCCTGTGCCGGGTTGCAGGCACTGGCTGTGCCCTCTGTGCCCGCAGCCCTTGCTGGGGGGCCCCCATGCCAGTAGGTCCCGCCGGCTTCTGTGTGAAACACCATCCCCTCTGTTTTTTCTTTCCAGCCCCGGGGTTGGGTGCAGCCCTTGGGGGCCCCTTGGCCTGCCCATGCCTCTGTAAACAGTCCCTGGAGTATGTCCCTTATTTGGGCCACATGTCTGATATTTACGATGGTAGATACATGTCATTTTACATTTGTCCAAACCCACCCACCAAATACCAGGAGCGAATCCTCATGTTAACTGGGCACCTCGTCCACAGTGTCAGCGTAGGCTCATCAGTTGTAAAAGATGCCCCACTCTGGTGCCTGGTGTTGGTAAGAGGGGAGGCATGGCTGGAGGTTGGGGGTCTATAGAAGTTTCTACACCTTCCTCTCCTTTATGCTGTGAACCAAAAAATGCTCTAAAAATTAATTTTAAGAAATGCCCAAGGGGCACCTGGTTGGTTAAGCATCCAACTTCAGCTCAGGTCATGATCTCACGGGTCATGGGTTTGAGTCCTGTGTCGGGCTCTGTGCTGACAGCTCAGAGCCTGGAGCCTGTTCCGATTCTGTGTCTCCTTCTCTCTCTGCCCTTCCCCTGCTCACATTCTGTCCCTCTCTCTCTCAAAAATAAATAAACATTAAAATAATTTTTTAAATGCCCAAGACCCTGTTTAATTTTTTAAATTTTTATTTGTTAACATTTATTATATTTGGTTTTTTAAAAATATTTATTTATTTCTGAGAGAGTGAAAGAGACAGAGCACGAGCAAGTAAAGGGCAGAGAGAGAGACAAGAATCCGAAGCAGGCTCCAGGCTCCGAGCTGTCAGCACAGAGCCTGACGTGGGGCTCGAACTCACAAACGGTGAGATCGTGCCCTGAACCGAAGTCGGACACCCAGCCAACCAAGCCACTTAGGCGCCCCAACATTTATTATATTTGAAAGAGAGGAGAGAGACAGAGGGAGAGACAGAGCACAAGCAGAGGAGGGGTAGAGAAAGAGGGAGACACAGAATCTGAAGCAGGCTCCAGGCTCTGAGCTGTCAGCACAGAGCCCAATGCGGGGCTCGAACTCATGAACTGTGAGATCATGCCCTGAGCTGGAGTCTGATGCTTAACCCACTGAGCCATCCAGGCGCCCCCCCTCCCAAAGGCCCTTTGCATTAAAGCCCATGTATATGGCTCCTTGGGGGTTTGCACTCTTCCTCCCCGAGGGGTCTAGGACCGCGGATGGGCAGTGAGGAGGAGGCTGACCCCTGAACTCGCTGGTGGCGGTGCTCCCAGGATGCCCTTCTGCCTCTCTTAGCAGCTCAGTGAGAGCTGAGTGTGGCCCCAGTGCCTGGCCGGAAGCCCCGGTGTGAGCACCCATGTGTGTATTGGAGCTGCTCTGAGGGTCACGTGAGGCCGCAGGAAACCACCAGGAGGCTCAGGTGAGGCCCTTGTTCCCTGTCCCCCTGTCCCCGCCGCAGCAGCCGGCCGACCTCCACTTCCTCCCTCTGCTCTCAAGTGAGCAGACTCGGCCAGTGCCCACTGTGTGCCCGGACTGGCCCGGTGCCGGAGGGGCACACTTTCTGCTCCCAGGAGACCAAGGCTCAGTCCCCTGTCAAGGGACCTGTTCTCTTCGAGCCTCAGGCTTCTCGTCTCCACAATGGGGATGGTCACTCCTGCGAATTTCACAAGTTTGTTTTCTCATTGATTTACTTTATTCATTGGCTGATGGAATTGTTGAAAGATATCTCATAAGCTTTTGCTCAGTGCCTGGTGCGTAAGAAAAGTACTTTGCAAATCTGTCACCCTGTGCAAAATCTAGTTCTCTGATGGGTGGGCCTCTGTGGTGGGTCCGGGTGAAACTGCGCAGACTCAGGGCTCCCTGCGTGGGGAGGACCCTTGCAGACACCCACCCGGTCAGTGCAGACAGAGACCCGGAGGCCAGCGATGTGCAGTGACTTGCCCAGTGTCACACAGCATGCCGGGCTTGTAATGCACGTCCCCTCTCCCCCAGAGCCTGTGCGTCCGTTACCTTGCAGGACAAATGACGCTTTGCAGATGTGATTAAGGAACTTCAGATGGAGGGAGGGTCCTGTGTTATCCGATGGCCCCCTGACCTCACGAGGATCCTTCTCAGAAAAAGGAAGGAGGGACAGAGTAAGAAGGGACAGAAACGGAGGGAGATAGGAAGATGACATGCTTGTGGCTTTCAGGGAGGCGGAGGCTACAGGCCACGGGACGCAGGTGGTCTCTAGAAGCTGGAAAAAATAACAAGACAGATTCTCTCCTTGAGCCTCCAGAAAGAATGCAGCCCTGCCTGCTTCCGGCCTCCGGAACTTGGAGAATGATTTGTTTCAAGCCCATGAGTTTGTGGCCACTTGTAAGAGGGGCCACGGGAGAGTGGTGTACACAGCAGGGTCAGGTTGGAAGCTGGTGTCCTGCAGCTCCATTGTGCCCTGGTCCCCCAACCCCCAGGCTGCTGTCCAGGGGCTCCTGGGACACTGGCCGGTGCTTCAGAATTAGTTTTCCTCCTGTAGGGTGCTTAAAAAGTTACAAAAAATAACTGATAATGGACAAAGCAAAACAAAAATGACTCCCAGCCTCGCCTACCCAGTGGAAGAGCTAGAAAGCCCTTCTTTTTTTTTTTTTTAATTTTTTATTTTTGAGAGAGACAGAGCATGAGCGGGGGAGGGGCAGAGAGAGAGGGAGACACAGAATCTGAAATTCAGCACAGAGCTCGACGCTGGGCTCAAACCCACGGACCATGAGATCACGACCTGAGCCGAAGTCGGAGGCTCGACCGACTGAGCCCCCCAGGCGCCCCCTAGAAAGCCCCTCTTCTTGATCTGCAGATCCGATTGGTTATTCCAGTTCAAAAAGGTTGGTGCTGGGCAGCATTTTGTGACCTGAAGGGAAAATAAGGGTTTCTGAGTGACAGTAACAAGACATCTGCTTTCCTTTTGCATGTCAGCGTCTCGGACTTGACCTTCTGTCTCAGAGGCTCCGTTGGATGGCGCTGCTTAAGTGAGAGCGGGGGCCCTGCACACCCCCCCGCCAGTACCTGTGAGTCGCCGAGCTGGTGTGCTGGGTCCCCAGGGTGCGGCACAGGGCTCAGGCCACAGTAGACGCTCAGCGAACGTCTTGTAAACAACGGGCGTACCCCGCAGAGTGCCGCGTAGAGTTGGCACCCAAGAGGTATTATTTCAACAAACACACGCCTCACCGGTGCATCGCGCCTGAGCATCACGGTGGGCATTGCCCCTGGGCTTTGCCCCTGGTGCCCACCCCACCCCCTGGGTGTTGTGCCCAGTGTGACCGGTGGAGCCAGAGTAGGCTGTGGGAACTGGGAAGGCCTTGAGGACTCCTCGCTGGCCCCAGGCCCGGGGCCGGGTGGGTTGGGGGGCACTTTGTCCTTGGCTGTGTCTTTGTTAGGAGGTTCCAAACTCTTCCTTTGGGCTCTGGAAGTGTCAGGTCCCTTCAGGAGGGCACTGTCTGGTACCCTTCGTCCAGTCCTGTCCCCCGACCCATCCACCCAGGATTCCTGTCCACCCAGACTGCCTTGCCCCTGACCCCCCACAGGAAGTCCAGGGATCTGGGAGGCCTCAGTGTGGCCCTTGGCCCAGCTGCCTGTCCACCCCTGAGCCCTCCATCCTACCACGTGGTGCATTTGGGAACACTCCTGAACATTCGAGCCCCCCTTTCTCCAGAGAGCCCTCCCTGTTCAGAACCACAGCTTGTCCTGTCCGCATAGACGACTGCACAGAGCAGCGTCGGATGAGGCCCCGCCGTCCCTGAACACGGACGACGGCCCGGACCTCCTTCAGGCCACAGAGGAGCCAAACCTCCCCGCCCGGCTGCTTCACCAGCCACGGCTGCAGCCGGCAGGGGCGCCCTTGCCTGCGGATGAGGGTTACGAGAAGCCCCCTCCCTGACGGCGGCCAGTCCGGAGCAGAGCCCCGCCTCCTGGGGCCCCCCCACCCCTCCCAGCACCCCGTAAGTCCTTTCTGACCCCCTTACCCAGCGCCCCACACCGCCGGGTGGCTCTCCCTGGCACGCCCCCTCTCCCCCGAGTGCCAGCGCCTGTGCGTCCATTACCTTGCAGGACAAAAGACACTTTGCAGATGGGACTAAGAAGCTTCAGATGGAGGGATGGTCCTGGATGGCCCCCTGACATCGCGAGGATGCCCCTCCCTGCTCACCCACAGGGGGGTCCCGTGGTCTCTGGCGGAGGCCTTAGGCTACGGGGAGTCAAGGCACAGACCCCTCCTCCAGACCCGCAGACTGAGCGGGAGAGAGCTGGAGGGGTGGGAGATTGGAGCCTGGCCGGGGGCTGTGCCCGCTGAGCAGTGGACCATCTGGTGCGGGCGCTCCCGCGGTGACAGGGCCCCGGCGGCTCGGGGAGGTGAGCCAGCTGGGCCGGTGGGCAGACTTGCCAGGCTGGGCTGCAGGGCTGGGGGCTCCAGCAGAGCTGCTGGCTGCCTGACTCTCCCGCTGGCTCTGGCTCCAGAATTCGATTCATCTGCTCTGGACCCTGTCCCAACCGGAACCCAGGCGTCCCTCTGTCTTCGGCGGTGGGTGGGCCACCAGCCCACTGGCCACGGGGGACTGAGTCTTGTTCTATCTGAGGGCAATTTCCCATGGTTTTCATGGGCCTCATCTCTGCTAGGCTTTGCATTTGGGGCTGGGCTGGGAGCCCCGGGCTGCTCCGGGGACAGGGGAGCAGGACTGCGAAACCAATGTTACTGCTGGTGTGACAAGGGCAGCCCAGAAGGGCCCCAAGGCGCTGGAGGGGGAGAGACCCCAGCTGGGGCCTCTGGGACCAGTGCTCATCCTACAGGCCAGCGCCGTGAGCACGGAGGCTCCAGTTAAGTACCCCAGGCCTGGTGCCTGCCTGTGAGGGTCCTGGATTCAGATCCAGGCACTGAGCCAAGGCAGGGGCGCCTGACCCGGTCTGCTAGCCACGTAGGCCCGAGTCTCCTTCCGGAGACCCACTCACTCACCCCTGCTGGTGGGAATGGCTCTGGGTGAACTACGTGCCCCACCCTACCCCCAGGGTGGCGGGGGGGTGGGGGGTGGGCAGACTCCACTCTGGGATAAAAGGGATCCGGGTTGAAGCCCTCACGCAGCCGGCCCCCGGCCCCCTGCCCCTCCAGTGCCTACCCTGAGAACCTGGCAGTGAGCCCCCTGCACGCGGCCCAAGCATCCGGGCCAGGGAGCGGGATCAGCGGAGCCTGGCCGTCCTGCCAAGAAGCTGTCTTCAATTCCGCTTTCTGCTTTCCCCAGCAGAACAAGCCTGGCCCCCAGAGAAGCTCGGGCCCAGTCTAATTTGCCTTAAAATAACCCAGCATCCTTGATGGCCTTCTGGGCAGAAGCGGCCCCTGCAGCCTTCTCCCCAAGTTCAGCTCCCCTGGCTGCCCCATTCGGTGCTGGAACCCTCCCTCCCTCCCCGAGGCCAGGCCTGGTGGGCGGTCTGTGGATTCCCTAGGGCTTTCTGCAGGGAGGGTAGAACTCCGGTCTCTGGCGCTTGGAGACAGGCTGGGACCTCTGGGCTCAAGGTGGAGTGAAGGGGGGACAGAGGGCCTGGCCCCCGGGGAAAAGCCTTCAGGCTCTCACCATTCTCTGAGGCCCTAGCTATAGGCTTTCTAGTAGTTTCTTTTTCCAGTCTGTGACGTGCCCTTGCATTCCTAGATGGTTGAAAATTAAAAAGAATTAAAAAAAAATTTAATGTTAGAGAGAGAGAGAGAGAGAGAGAGAGTAGGGGAGGGGCAGAGAGAGGAAGATAACAGACTCCAAAGCAGCTCCAGGCTCTGAGCTGTCAGCACAGAGCCCAATACAGGAATTGAACTCACAAACTTCAAGATCATGACCAGAGCCCAAGTCAGACACCCAACTGACTGAGCCCACCTGGTGCCCCAAAAAGAATTTTTTTTTACCATGAATGAATTTGGTCATATATATATGTATTTGCATTTATTGAAATGATTCTCTCTCTCTCTCTCTCTCTCTCTCTCTCTCTCTCTCTCTCGTGATGTCCTGGTCAAGTTTAAGTATCAAGATGGTTGTTAGAACAATCTGACATGTGTTTCTTTCTCCTCTGGTATCTGAAAGGGTTTCTGTAATATTCGTGTTTTTTCTTCCCTAAATATTTGATAGAATTTGCCAGGGAAGCCATCAATGCCCAAAGTTTTCCTTGTGAGGGAGTTTGAATCACAAATTCAAATTTTTGTAATCAGTACGAGGCTCTTTAGGTTTTCTGTGATCTTCTTGGGTCAGTATTGGTTAGGTTATGGTTTCCAGGGAGTTTGTCTGATTCACACAAGCCCTCAGATTCATGGACATGAAGTTTTTCGTAATGTTCCCCATGACCCTTTAATGTAGGTAGGGTCTGCAATGATGCCTCTTCCCTGGTATTGCTAATTTGTGGGGTTTTTTTCCTTTTCCTTGATCTGTCTTACCCAGGCTTTGGCCATTCTATTAATCTTTTCAAAGAACCAATGATTGACTTTGTTGATTTTTATATTCATTTCCTGTTGCTGCTGTGACAAAATGACTTGGGGCCAGCGACACAGCTGCGCCACCTTAGGGTCCTGAAGGTCAGAAGTCTGATGTGGATTTCACAGGGTGAACATCAGGGTGTCTGCAGGCCTCTCTTCCTTTCTGGAGGCTCCGGGGGAAGGTCCCTCCTGGTCTCCTCCAGCCGCCAGAGGTGGTCCACGCTCCTTGGCTTGTGGCTCCTGCCTCCCTCTTCAGAGCCCGAGATGGGGGGGGGGGGGCGCTCAGCCCTGCTCTGATCTCATTGCTCAGAACTCCTGCCTCCCTGTTCTGCTTTTATGGGCGCTTGTAACTGATTATACAGGACCCACTGGAATAATCAAGGGTGATCTCTGTTTCAGCAGGCTTAATTTAACCCGTCTCCTTAATTCCCCTCACAGAATCTGGGGACCAGATCATGGATGTCTCTGGGGGGCTATTATTTTGTATTCTATGATTTTCTGTATTGTTTTCCATTTCATTAATTTTCTTTCTTTATTTCCATTCTTCTACTTACAGTGAGTTTAATTTGGTCTCTAGATTCTATTTTTTAAATCATTGTTTTAAGCCAATAAGCTTTGGGGTGGCTTTTTTAAATTGTTTATTTATTTTTGAGAGAGAAAGACAGGCAGAGTGTGAGTGGAGGAGAGCAGACAGAAAGGGAGACACAGAATCCGAAGCAGCTCCAGGCTCTGAGCTGTCAGCACAGAGTCCGACTCGGGGCTTGAACTCACGAACCTTGAGATCATGACCTGAGCTGAAGTCAGACGCTCCACTGACTGAGCCTCCCAGGTGCCCCTGTTCTTTAGCTTCTTTATTACTGGTTTTAAAACTGTTTTGAAAAAGTATAAACACTGAGGGGCACCTGGCTGGTTTTGTCGTGGATCATGTGGCTCTTGATCTCGGGGTCATAGATTTGAGCCCAGTGCTGGTTGTAAAGAGAACTTAAAAACACACTCTTGGGGCACCTGGGTGGCTTAGTCAGTTAAGAAGCCAACTCGATCTCTGCTCAGGTCATGATCTCACAGTTCATGTGATCGAGCCCCGTGATGGGCTCTGCACTGACAGTGTGGAGCCTGCTTGGGATTCTCTCTTTCCTTCTCTCTCTGCCCCTCCCCTGCTCGCTCGCTCTCTCTCTCTCTTTCTCACAAAAGAAATAAACTCAAAAAATAAAATCTTTAAAAACATATGTATATAAACCTTGAAAACTATAAAACTCCCTCTAAGCCCTGCGCTCGCTGCTTTCCACAAAATTTGACGTGTATTTTCATTTCCATTCCGTTGAAAATATTTTCTCATTTTCCCTGAATTTCTTCTTTGACTTGCAGGGTTCTTTCACTGTGTGTTTTTTAAATTTCCAAACATTTGGAACTTTCCTAGGTTTTTTGTTATGAATCAGTGGGAGAGGAATTCTTTGTGTGATTTTGGTAAGCGTATCCGGCTGATTTGAGGGCCCGGGAGCTGCTCGTGGTGGCGAATCTTCCACGTGCACTTGGACTGTGTGCTGTGAGGTGGTTGGCGCCTGCTCTCCACGTGTCTGTTGGGACAAGCCGGTTGCTGCCCTTCCGTATCGTCACCTCCCCTCGGTGGCTGTGGTCTCGGGATTGCCTTCCCTGCTTGTGAACCGCTGGCCCTTCCCCTGCGCCTGGGGTCAGAGGCGGGCATGTCACTGCGGAAGGAGGGGGACAAATGGGGGCAATATGTTGGTCAAAGTTCGTCCAAGAAACTAAATGTCAAGCCATGAGTAGTGCGAACGTGTGAAATGCTGGAAGTGCGGGCAGGGGGGCAGGCCAGCAGAGGG
>NC_043709.1:4337281-4363312 GCF_006229205.1 Suricata suricatta
GGGGCAGGCGGGCAGGGGGCAGGCGGGCAGAGGGGCAGGGGGGCAGGCGGGCAGGGGGGCAGGGGGGCAGGGGGGCAGGCGGGCAGGCGGGCAGGCGGGCAAGGGGACAGGGGGGCAGGCCGGCAGGTGCTCCCCTGGTCGGTTTTCCAGGTCTCTGTGTCCCACCAGGACCCAGCATGGGGCCGGCGCCCTGTAGGTAGGGACTCCTTGGTGCAGGAACGACTGGAGGGCAGGGGTGGACCTGGACGCCCCATCAGCCAGATCTGCCTCCAGGCTCCGCCCAGGGAGCTGTGTGACGCCCCATCAGCCGGATCTGCTTTCAGGCTCCGCCCAGGGAGCAGTGTGAGTGAGTCATTTACCTCTCTGGCCCTCGGTTCCCTCGTCTCTCAAGTGGAAGGATAATCAGTGCTTTGCAAGTGTTCAGAGGAGCGGAAAGGATCCTGTGCGGCGCAGCACCTGGTGGGGCCGGGTGCTCAGCCTCTGGCGCTGCTGTCCGGGGCCCAGGGGGCTCCTGGGCACTCCCCGGGCTGTCCCGAAGCCTCGGGTGGCTCTGAACCTCGGAAGCGGTGCTGCCCACAGGGGGCCTCCTGTGCACCTTCTTATAATCCCCGCCCCCTTGTAGACTCCTTTCTAGGCTTCCTGGCCTCTACGCATCCAGGCGCAGGTTGATTGCTCCTAGAGACGCTGAGCTCACTACTTCCAGCTGTTGCCTGAGCTCTCATTGTGGGGTTCAGGTTGGAGAAAGAGCTGTCTCATCTGCCTCCCTCATCCTTCTCTCTGCTGCGTCACCTGGTCACCTGGGCCGTCCCCCTAGGGAGTGGGCGCCTCAGTCTGGAACACAAGGAAGGCAGCAGACCGATCCCCTGACGAAGGATCCGAAGACGTTGGCGCGGAAAGAACTCCTGCCACTTCTCGCTCCATCTCCTTTAAACGCTGGTCTTCGCGGGTCTTCCGGGCTGGGGTCGCCTCTGCGTCCCTCCACCCCCTGCCCTGCAGTCTCCACCTCATCCTCCCTGAACGTCGGCAGGTTCGCAGCCACGTCTGAGAGGCGCCCCTGGCCTCCGTGCCCGCCAGCCGCCACCGCACCGTGGCCGCGGCTGGAGCAGGTCGAGGATGGGCCGCGACCCGCCAGCGGCCCTTGTCCGGCCCCGGAGCCTGGCTGTTCCCTGTGGCGGCGGCACCCCCGCCCCGGCTTCCGTGGATGGTGACCTGTGAGGTGACCGCTGCCCCCCCTGCTCCCCACATCTCTCCTTCCCCTGCAGGAACGCAGAAGACAGGTGTGGCCCTGCCCCAGGGGCTCAGGGGACCTGTGTCGGAAGCCCGGAGCAGTAGCGCCCTGGCTCCTTGCTCGTCCCCTCGCACATCGGCCGCGCCAGAGAACTTGGTCCCACGCGCGCGCTGGGCCCTGGCCGGCGGCTCGGTGTGGCCCCGGGTGCGGGGTGTCCGTCGGCTCCGCCAGCAGGGGCCCGGGTCAGACTCCGTCCCGGCTCACGGAATGCTCGTAGCGGGAACCTCGCGGCTCAGCTCCTGCTGTAATCAACGCTCAGGAAATCTAGTTTCTTTCTTTCTTTTTTTTTTTTTTTCTGTTTTTACTTTTATTTGCATGTATTTTATGCGAATTTACTCCCGGGCCATAAGTTTTTGTTTCTTCAGTTTCTTCTGGGCGATCCTTTTCTTCCGTGCAACTTCCTCTTCTGGTTAGGAGCAGTCTGCTCTATCAGGGAGGAGCCTCTCCGTGTGGCAGGGAGAGCCCCCGGGCGGAGTAATCCGACCCGAGCCCTGTAAGTCCTACGCCGCGTCCTGGGGGCTTTGTTCACCTGGATGTGCTCACTGACCAGAGAATCGACACTAAACCCTTACGTTCAGCATTACTCTCTGCGTTTTTAAGCGTCATGTGCAGTAAAAATTCAGCCCTCTTTTGGGCCACCCACCCTGTGTCCCGCCCCACTGTGTGGCCTGGGCGCACCTGCCAACTCCACCGTTGTAGCGTCGGAACGGCACACACGGCTTCTGCAGTGACATCTTTAACGTACTTGGTGGTTTCTCGGACGTGCATCCCTTGATGGCCTGGGCAGTTTCCCGCGTGTTCTTAAGGTGAACACGAAGATTTGAACCTCTTGATTTGCATGATTTTGTCCGGTTTCCCGGGTCACGTGAATAGTGAACCGTTTTCAGAGATCACCTCAGGCCGCTTACGGGAAGAGCCAGAAAGTATATTTTCAACAACTATGCGCCTGTGATTACAGGTTCTGGTGCTCGTCTCTCCTCCAGAGCCTGACAGGAGCTTGGCGAAAGGGTTTGGCCTGATGTGTGTGTCGGCACCCCAGCCCGGCTTGGGCACTGGGGACACCGGGGACCCGGGGCCAGTGACTGAGTGAGTGGGGGCGTGAGCAAACAGACGGGCCTCCCCTGAGCGGGGCCCGGCTCTCCAGCCCAAGTGCCAGCCTCGCGGAGTGCGGAGAGGAGCCAGGCCGCCCCCCGCCACGGGGCCCTGGGCCTCCAAAACAGGACGAGGTTCTAGGACACCCCTTCTGGCCCCCCGCCTGCAAACCGCGTGGCTGGTGGAGGGAACATATAATTTAAAGGAGGTTTCTCTAGCTGAATCGGAGCTCCTGCCAGGCGAAGGGAACTAAGTCGTTAATGAAGTCGGGGAGCCCAGGGCGCTTGATCCGCTGCTGTCCTGGGAAGAGGCTGCAATGGCTCCGGACCAGGGGACGCGCGTCCCCCCGAATCGGGCCGGCCAGGCAGACGGGCTGTGAGAGGCGACTGTGCGGTGGACGGCGACTGTGCCGCTGTCCCCGAGTTCTCTCGTGTCCCTCCTGTCATCTCCGTTGACAGTTGAGAAGCTGCTGGCCAAGGCCATGGCTGTGGGCTCCCAGGCAAGCAGGGCCCTCCCGCAGCCTCCCAGCCGCTGCCCCAGGCCAGGCCTGGAAGAAACCTTGAGAAGCGCTCCAGAAGCCTCCTCCTCTCGGTCGGAGGGCCAGCGCTGGGGCAGGGCGAGGCCCCGCCCAGCCTCATGGTGACAGCGGGTCCCTCTGGGCAGGGGCGGAGGGGGAGAGGGAGGGTGAAGGGAAGTGGCTCTCTGGTGGGAGAAGGTGGACTTCGCCCTGCTGGAGGCCAAGTCCGCCGTGCGGTTAGGAGGGGGCTGACCAGTCAGTTCTGGGTCTGGAAACCCTTCGTGGTGTCCCTCCGAGCAAATTATTTGTAGAAGAAAACAGGCTCCGTGTAGCGGAAGATGCGCCCACAGGCCGGAGCGGTGAAGTGGGGGCGCCCCCTGCCCCCCGAGCGTGATGGAATCAGGTTTACAGAGAGTTCTCGGGGACGTGGGAAAATGCCCAGTGCCGCATCCCTGCCGCAGGGGAGACCCCTGCTCCGCCTGGCTTTCCGAGTCCCCACTGCCCAACGTCCGGTGACGAGCGTGCCCTGCTCTGACAGCGGGGGACCTGAGCCAGCGCACCCCTCTGTGGACCGAGGGCGGCCACGCAGAGGATGACAGGAACCAGGTCTGGTGTCGCATCTGAAATGAGCGAGAGGCGAGCTCGGGATACAGCGGCCTCTCACCGAAGCCCCGTGCTGAGGACGGAGTGACCCCCAGCTAACATTTTGCAAGGATCTCCCGGTCATGGTCATGCTCAGGGTCGGCTTCCCTACCCCCCCTCCCCAGGCTGAGACTCTCCCTTCCCTGCTCCCCGGGTCGCTCACACCACCAGCCTGCCTGCCTTCTGTCCGAGGGTCAGCCGCGCTCCCAGGCCCTCATGCCTCCTAGGAGAAGGCACCGGGACCCCTGCAAAGCCGACCCTTGCAGCCCGTGCCTTCTGGGGTCTTCGGCGCAGCTCAGATGGGAAGACCTGGATGCCCCCAGCCCTCGGATCCGGCCTCGGTGCCTGGCCTCTCCTTCCTCAGGCCCCAAGAGGTCCCCGCACCTGCCGCTCCGGCTCTTTGCTCCCCCTCAGCTGGGCACCCCCTTGCTACTTGCAGTTTCACACGAAAAGGCATCTCCCGTGGGCAGCCCTCGCCATCCCCCAGAGCAGATGCCGCCCCGTGGTGGCACCTGCGACACTTGCGTCCAGGCCTCGTCTCGGTGGGAAGGGAAGCAGTGACCTGCGCGCTGTCCGGCGCCAGGAGCCCCCCACCTGGGTGCTGCTGCATGTCTCCAGTGTGGCACACGGTGCCATGCGCACAGTAGGCGCTCTCTGCAGGACGGGCCCTGGGAGCAAAGGAAAACAAGCGTTGGCACCACAGGCGGGTCCCAGGTGAATGTGGCACCTGCAGGCTCCCCTTGAGGAGATTCTTGGTGTTTGTAGACCAGTGATTGGGAGTTCCCATCAAGGGATCCCGGCTCTCGGCTGAGCCACTTGGTTTGTGGGGCCTCAGTTGGCCTTCTGTGAAATGGGCACAATGAACCCTGCCTCTCCTACAGTCTTCCTCCCGTGTCTCCCCTTTACTCACGTGTGATCACAACATTCACGAGGCTTCTGACACCAGGTGTGTGGGGACCTCCCCATTACACAGTTCGGTGACACCAGCCGCGCGTCCCATGATTTCCCTCGATGCTGACGCCTCTGGAGGAGGGATCAGACCCACCGGTGAAGGGCTCAGTCATGAGTAGGAGGTCCCCAGGTGACCCACGACTTCTAGCTTGGCTACAGACCGGAGGTGGCCGTGACCTCGTGCCCCCCGGATTTGGTCATCTGCCAGAGCCGCACACAGACCTCAGGGCAGCACTTAACCTCAGTGACCGCTTCATTAAAGACCCTGCTAAGGACACGGACGGACGGCCCAGTGAGGGGCGAGGTCAGGGAGGGTCCCCGGTGCAGCAGCGCCTGTCCCCTGTAGAGTTGGGGTGCATCACCCCCCGGAAGCTCTCCAAACCCCCTACAATTGCGGTTTTGTGGAGGTTCCTCACGGAGACGTCATCCATCATTAACCCACTGACAGCCCCTAGCCCTCTCGGAGGGGTGGGGGGTGCGAAAGTTCCAGGCCTCTAACCATGGCTTGGCCGTTCTGGTGCCCACCCCACCCAGGCGCCCGTCCAGTGGTGCTCTTGCCCCTGGGAATTTACCAGGACTCGGGGGTCCTGTGCCGGGAGCCGGGGCCGAGACCACCCCCACCTCCTATTTTCGCACTGCTACCTCAGAAGTGGTGGCGAGGCCCCTCTGGGGGCAGAGGGCGGTGGCTGCGCCGTGGCTTGCAGCAGCGGGGGGGGGCTGCAGCAGGATGGTGGGGGGCGTCTGTGAGGATCCCACCTGCTCAGCCCGCTCTGCGGTCTCTCTGTCTGCTCTCCCCCCTCCAGGTCTTTGTCTGCCCCAGGCTTAGCAGAGCGGCCAGGCCTGGGCCCTCCCTCCACGGCCTCCCCAGGTGAGCACCTTGGCACCACTTGGCTTAGAGCAGGGCTGGTCTGTCTGCTCTGAGGGTGCTCCCGTGGGTCCCGTTCTCACTGCCTGTGCCTCTAGCAAGGGAGCCTTGGCCGGGCTGTGAAATCCAGGGCAAAGCGTGGTGCTGACTCTTACCCTCCTTCACGTAGCTCATCTGGCCTGACCGTCCCCTCCCAACACCCTTGTCCTGCCTGGAGCCATTGGAGTCAGAAAGGAGAGAGGAGATATAGGAGTGAATGGAATTCCCTTGTCTCCAAACAGGGTCACTGGAAGAACTTTCTAGGCTGCTGAAAACCCGTCCATCCCTCCCCCCCTCCCTCCATCCACCCATCTATCCACCCACCCACTCATCTATCCATCGGTCCATCCGTCCATCACTGTTCCTTATCTGATTCCTATTCTGTGCAGCCCCTACTGGGTGCTGTGGACACAGGGGTGGCCCGTCTGGTCTTTGACTTTGGGGAGCTCACAGTGGGATGGAAGAGATGGAGGCAGACAGGGGCCAGCTCAGTGCTGGGTGATGAGTGCTGTGCTGAGCGTGCCCAGCAAGCCTGGGATGTGGCTTCCTGGGTTTTCCAGCGTGGTGGAGGGTACAGCTGGGGGCTTCGAGGGGGAGACGAAGCGGGAGAGGCTGTGGGGCCAGGCGTACTTTCCCATATGAATTTGGGGATGGACTTCCGCAAAGCAGGCGGCTGGGATTGGGGTGGGGTGGGAGGCCCTCGTTCGGAGGGCACTGAGGAGTCATGGGAGCGTCTGGAGCAGGTCAGTGACAGGGTCAGACTCGGGGTTTCCCGAGACTGACCTCAGTGTGCAGGATGGATTTGAAGGCGTGGGCTGGGTCCCAGGAGACGCCATGAGGGGCGCTGGGAACTGGGGGTGACAGGGAGCAATGGGGCTGGGGTGGGTGGAAGAGGCGGGGTCTGAGGCTGCTCTGACCTGGGGAGAGGGAGGGGTTACCTCTCCCACATGCCTAGCCCCCCCCCCCCCCCCCCCCCCCCCCCCCCCCCCCCCCCCCCCCCCCCCCCCGCGCTGCCTCTCCTTTCCTGGCCCTCCCCCCTTTCCATGGTGGGTGGGCAATTCCCCAGCCCCTTGGAGCCTGGCTTCAAACAGACCCATGCAGCATGAGTTCCACTTTGCAGATGAGAACACTGAGGCCTCCTGTTGTTCAGGCTCTGCCCTCCCACGAGTTCTGCTCTCAGGAGCTCAGCTTGGCTCTTGCTGGCCGGTCCCTGTGCCTTCCCCCTAGGACGTGGGACCAAACTGCCTGCATGCACACGGCTCATGGGACTGAGAACTAAGAAGTTAATATGACCTGACCAGTCCAGAAATTTCTTGTCCAGGGAAATAAAGTTGCAAAGCACTTTGTTTCAGAAACTTCCCGAAAATCCATTTAGCTGAGCAACAGCTACTCAGGTGAGCAAAGTCCTCGTCACGGAGTGAGTGTTGGGTCTCCACCAAGTGCTTGGAAACCCAGCTGTGCCCACCGCTGCCATTCTGCCGTGCCAGGAGCAGGCTGATAGCCGTGCCCGCCAGGCTCCACTCAGACCCAGACCCCAAGCTCGCAGCGACCCCACCCCCAGCCCCCACAATGCTGTGACCCCCCCTTTCCCAACAGTCCCGACACTTTCCAGGGGTGTCCCCTCATGTGGTGCACTTGGCTGGGTCAATAGGTCACGGGGCGACTCCTGGGGCCACCGGGCACGATGGGTCCCTGACGCACTCTTGGCCCCCGCTCTCGGGGACGTCTGCGTTATCACACTTCTTAACCCGATTTGTGAACAAATATTTTAAAGTAATAGACATTGTCTTTTAGAGCAGTTTTGCGCTCACAGTCAAACTGATAGAAGGTGCAGAGATTTCCCATAGGCCCCCCTGCCATGCACAACCCTCCGTAGTCAGCATCCCCCCCGCCAGGGTTGACACCTGTTCGAACTGATGAGCTGACACGGAGGCGTCATTATCACCCAGACTCCAGAGCTGACATCAGACGTCACTCGTGCTGCGTAGATGGTCTCAGGGAGGCGAGGAGGCAGGATGAGGGGGGTTCCGGAGAGGACCCCAGGAGGGGCAGGGGCTGCAGTGCTGTGCTCAGGGAGGTCCTGGCTCTCCTTGCCTCCACTCCCTTGCCCTGGGGGGCATTGGCTCGGGTACCTCTGGGAGCAGAGAAGGTGCTGGTCATCACCCTGCCCCCAACAGGCGGCTACACAGCCAGGCACAACCTAGGGCACAAGCAGGCAGATGGGGTTGGTCTGTCTCAGAACAGAAAGGGGGCAGGCTGTGATTTGAACCTGGGTCTGAAGGCCAAATGCTCCTCTGAAGCGCCCTTCCCTCCGCCCTCTGGCCCCCCTCCCCCACCCACCACCTGCACGTTGAAGAGGTGGGACCAGAGATCCGTTTCCCCCGCTCCCAGGCACCAGCTTCCCTGGGAGCACAGCTAGGGACTCAGTCCATACTGGCTCTTGTCCGTCTACACGGGGAAGGGGATTGGAAGCTGAGTTTGCAAGCCCTGGACTGGGGGGGGGGGTAAGGATGATCCCCTGGGAGGAGAACCAGATGCCGATGCTGGGGCCCAATGCCCGAGCTGAGGAGGGGTCGGTGTCACCTGGCTTTGGCTTGTGGGGCTCTGGGAGAACTTTAGCTGTTGGATGCCCTCCTGGGGATCCAGGGTCCCTGCCACTCACCAGCTGCAGGACCTCGTTCCCTTCCCCCCATTCCTCATCCACAGCACAAAGGGTGACTTGGAGAGCGGTGCCAGGAGGGTGGCGTGGCTGTCTCTGCCCTGGCGCCGCGTCCCCACTTCCCCACCAGCACCCTGTCCCGGTTTCCATCTACATGGCCGCCTCCCCAGGTTGGTGCTGCCTTCTCCCCATCGGCCATTAGAGGGCAGCAGAGCTCCATAGATCACACTTTGGGGAGTCCGGCCTGGGGGTCTGAGGGTTGACCACCTGTCCCGGGGGGCTGCTTGGGACCTGGGCCTGGGCTTAGGGCCCTTCAGGGCCGGAACTAGAGACCCACACCCGCACCCTCTCAGTGTCCCAGACAGTTCACCATTCAGCGCATCAGTAAAGCCTTCCCGAGGCGTGCCAGCCCTTGTTGGGGACCCTGGCCGCCCGCGGCACCGGATGCCAGCTCAGATCCCAATGGAACGGAGGCCCCGGGCTCAGCGAGCTTAGAGGAGGCGTCTAGCTCAGCCCGCCAGTCAGGGGAGGCGTCCAGGCGCTCTGACGCCGTCCTGGAGCTCGGCCCATGGAGGGGGAGCAGTGGGGACAGCTGTCCCCTTGGGGACCATGGGCATCACAGGGCCAGGCCCAGCTCCCCCAGCAGCCCTGGGCAGGACATGACTCAAGGGGCCCAATGCAAAGTGTAAGTGACGGCCTTTGTTCAAAATACTTGAATTTAATGTTGGTGACTGCACAGCCTGAAAGCAAACACTGGCCTTTATGAGCGTGGGGCCCTGTGTGACCGGCCAGGCCCCGGCCCCCGAGTCCCAGGCCAGGTTCTGACCCAGTAGCTGTGGGGTCTTGGGGCTGCTGGCCCGGGACAGGGCCCTGGTGTCCCCGAGGGTGTGGGGACTCTAGGAGGTGAGGCTGGCCGATGCCAGCGGGCAGGTGTAGGCAGTGAGACAGAGCTGCCTTCAGTTAAACAAGTGCGAGCCCTTTGTCCCTTTTACGTGGACAATGCGGCCCGCCCAGAATCCCTGCTGCCAGATGTCCTGGCTGCTGGACCCGGGCTGGCTGTCCCCCTGTGGTCATTGCTGTGCCCCCGTTCTGCCCAGGCCGCCTTGAGACGGGTGCTGCGGCCAGCAGGGGGCGCCGCAGCCCCATTCATGTTGCTGGGAGCCCCCACACCAGGCTCCAGGTTGCAGGTCCTGGCAGGTGGTCAGGGGTGCGGGGCCAATTGGGTCTTAGGGCTGCAGCACCTTCAGGGCCCCCACTTCCCACTGGGTCTCCCACTCTCCCTGGGCCCCCGCTCTCTCCAGTTTCCCTGGGGTGGGGCAGGCCTGAAAGGGCCCTTGGAGACATTGAGTCCTGCTCATTTGTGGGGGAGACGAGCTGGGTCCCGTGGGGTGTGAGCCCTGCTGGCGGCTGTGTGTGAGGGGTCTGGCGGTGGGGGCTTTGTTCCCAGAGCAGCGCCGGGCCCTCCTGTCCCCCTCCCGGGCGTGGCTCGCACACCCCCCTTCCTTCCTGCCCCCACTGGCCACCTTTCCACCGTTCCCGGGGCACAGCCTGGGCAGGGGTTGGGGACGGCCTGCACGGAGGCACCCAGGCTCCGCGTGTCAGTGTCCTGGGGCCACCACAGACTGCCCCAAACAGGGGGGACTTCAAACGATACAAGTTCTTTCTCCCACACACGGGAGGGTAGAAGTCCAGAATCGGGGTAGGGGAGGCCCCGCTGTGCCCCGAGACTCCAGGGGTGCATCCTTCCTGTCCCCTTCCAGCTCTGGGTGGCTCGGGCATCCCAGGCTCACCCCCGCGTCTCCTTGTGTCTGCCTGTGTCTGCACACAGCCTCTGCCCTGGGTCCCCGCCTCTTACACTTGTCCAGGGATGTCGGCCCAGAGGATCCAGCATGCAAGCAGGCTTTCTCCAAATCAAGGCTCATTCACAGGCTCTGGGCTTGAGGATTTGGACACTCAAACCACGGCGGGAGGGCAGAGCTGGCTGGAAAGCCCGGGGAGCCGGCCCAGCCCGGTCCTGCGCTCCTTCCGTGAGGCCTGGCCTGGGGTGTGGGGCCTCTGTCCCGAGTGACCTACTTCTCCGCCGGTTTTTCTCAACCCTGCAAGTGAGAGTGGCTTTCCCGCAGCCCCTTGTCTGGAGTCCCCTCCCCACTCTGAGGGTCTGCGAGTGGCCTCGGGCCCCCAGCGGCCAAGGCCTGGCCCAGAGCTGGGCCGGAAGCCGCTCAGGGCATCCGCGTTTGCAGCGTTACCAGCCTCCTCCTCTTTGGCCCCTGCTGACACCCACCGCCTCCTCCTAGAAGCCCTCTGGGGCCTCCCTCCAGCCCAACCACTCCCGGCTGAGGCTCTCGGATGGAGTGTCCACCCCGGGCAGCAGGGGGTCCGCCCCCACCCCGTGCCCTCAGCCCTGGGGCGATGCCAAGAGGGGGAGGAAGGAGTGGGGGGCGAACCACAGCCCCAGGAGGTGTGCCCCCCCTGCTCCCTGCTCCTCCCTCAGGAGGCTGGTCCCCGGCCAGCCGGAAGCCCCATTTCACTGCGGGGATGGGAGGAGGGTGGGCGGCGAGGTTGGCAGACCCCCCCCACGCCCCCCACGCTGGGGACGAAGGAAAGGCCTCTCTGGCCTGGATCAGAAAGGTTCCTCGGGTCAGATGGGGGCTGCAGGCCGGTCTGAGGGCTCGGGGGCTGGGCGGAGGGACAGCTCGCTATGGGGCCTGCGAGGGGGTCCGCTCGTCTCTCTGGTCCCGGCCGTGTGTGTGTGTGTGTGTGTGTGTGTGTGTGTGTGTGTGTGTCTGTGTTGGGGGGAAGGAGAGGGAGCGTGGGCTTCACTCAAGGTGTGGACTCAAGACCCACCTCCAAGTTCACGTCGCAGCTGTCCTGGGGGGGGGGCAGCACTGGCCGAGGACCTTCTGTCCAGAGCTGTCCCCACACAGTGTCCAAGGGTGGGGGGTGCTGCTTCTCCCAGGAGGACGTGGGCCCTGCCCTCCACAAGCCTGATCCTCTCTTGGCCTGGAACGCGGCCCCCCGCCTGCAGGACGGGCCCCCACTGTGCTGTGGGGTCAGCTTGGGCCTGCGCTCTGACCCACCGTCCCTGGGAGAGTCCCGGGCTGCAAAGTGCTCACCTCAGATGGCTCCGGCGGGCCAGGGGCCTCGGGGGACACATTTCTGAGAGGCCAGGGCAGCCCCGAGGGGGCTCCGGGGACCGAAGTCAGACAGTGTTCTCCTGCGATGCCTTCGCTCATTGGACTTTGTCTTTGGAAAGTCTCCTGAATGCCTGGACCCTCAGTTTGCTGTGCTGGAAAGTGGGGATAGCACGGTGCCCACGTGAGCGGTAGTTTAAGCGTGGGGTCAGCCTGGCACATGTCCTCGCTCACCAGACGGCTGCTCCCCTCCTCTTTCTCTGTCTCCCTCGTGCCCCCCGCCCCATGTCTCCTATTCTACCTCTCCCCGCTGCTCCCTCCTGTCCTCACATCCTAGGGCCCTTGCTGCACTCAGAGCAGCCCCTCGCCCCCCCCACCCCCATTATCTTCACTTCCATATTCCCCTTCCTGTTTCTCATCTCAGCCAAAAAAGGGCCTCCTCCTCCAGGAAGCCCTCTCTGGTTTTTGGGTGGAGCGTGCTCTCTCCTCCCTTTCTGCCCCGCCCCATGGAGCTGCCCCTTCTCTCCCCGCAGGACTGTTCCTTCCTCACTTTGGGCTGTGGGGCCGCTGGTCATGGCTGTCCCTCCCCGGCGATCTGTGGGGCCCGGCCAGGCCCAGGGTCTTGGATCTTGGGAGCCCAGGACCCAGGCTTCGTCCTAGCAAGGGTTCTGGGCACGCTCAGCGAGTCACGCCTGGCGCCGTGGCAGCGCCTGATGGGAGAGACGGGGACCGCTGGCCCGGATGCGCATCCACACGCGGGGCTGGGTGGGGACGTAGGGCAAGCTGAGCCCGAGTAATCCTTGTTAAAACCCGTCCGCTTCTACCGCCTGGTCCGGCCCATAGAGAGCGGGGGCCCCACGGCGCCACCAGAAGGAGAAACGGAGGCTCTTACCTTTGCTTGTACGCTTTCTTGTTTTGTTTGGAAAAAAATTCCCTTTACCATGTTGTTTTTATGAGCCCATAGATCAAAACTCTTATTCCCAATTTGGACACGGACGAAAGGTTTGCAGAACATGGTTCCACTTCTGACTCCCCCAGGCCCAGGGGGGCCTCTGCCTGTCCCCTCGCGCCCCAGTCTCCCGCTAGTGTCCCCACAGGTGGGTTTTCTGAGACCAGGGGGCTTCTGGACACACGTCCCTCCCCGGAGCCAGCGCAGAGACAGCAGGTGCCCCGTTGCCAGGTAACGGTGGTCACCATAGCGACACTGGCTCCTTGGAGGGAGCCGAATCCTGGGCGCCCCCCTCCCCACCCACGGACAGGGGAGTTGGCGGAGGGTAGGGGGGCCCTGCCCTGAACACCTGGCTGTCCGTCTCCTGTGCCTTTCTTGGGCCCTCGCTCGCCCTGTGCTCTCTCTTCCTGTCCCGCCAGGGCCGTGGGGTGAGGGCCGCCGCAGCTCGGGGGCGGGGCTGTGGCATCTGTCCTGCTCCTTCCTCCATTGACTCCCTTGTGCCCCCGCCCTTCTCGCCACCCAAGACGCTGGTGATGCCCGCGCTCGCTTCCCCATCCCCAGGCGTGAGCCCCCATTCCCAGGGGCTGCATGTGGCCGAGGTCCCACACTTCGGGGCACACCAGTAGGCCTGCCCTCAGAGTGCGTCAGGGAAGAGTTCAAGGGTGCTGGTGGAAACGTGGCGGGCCAGCAGGTGGGAGGGCCGTGTCAGGGGGCTAGTGACGCCTCTCAGAAGCTGGGTGGCCTTAGCTGGTCTCTTGGCCTCTCTGGGCCTCAGTTTCCTTGAGCGACAGAGCGCAAACCCCGTGCCTGGCCCCTCAAGGGCTGCTGGGGACAGCAAAGAGACGGGCTGTGACCACAGGGGGAGCTGTGGGGGCTACTGCCTTCCCCACAGCCCTGGAGAGAATTGGGGGGGCAGTGCCTTCCCCCTGGGGACTGAGGATAGGCTCAGCTTTCTCCACCCAGTCCCGGCCACGGCTGCCCCCCACCCTCACCGGCTCTGTTTCCTGGGTGTTTAATCACGTGACTTTCCACTCTTCCCATCTTGTGTCAGCGTGTCCCCAGGGCTGGACTGAATCTCAGGACCTGGTGTTCTCGCCATCCCTGTTGTGCTGTGTGACCTGGGGTCAGACCCTGGACCTCTCTGGGTCTGCGTCTTCCTGCTCTCAGATGGAGGCCATCAGAGCCCAGCCCTGGAGGATGAGCCATCAGGACAGGAGGTGTCTGGTCCAGCCAGTGCCAGGCACTCGGGGGACCAACCTGGGAGCTCAGCTTGGGACCAGCCTGCTTCACCTTCAGGCCTCAGTTTCCTCATCTGTGGCCTGAAGGCAAACCAGCCACCTGTCATGAGGTCACGGGAATGGCTGGATGAACGGACTCGAGGTGACCCCTCAGGAGAGCGGGCGCTGTGCCCCAGCCCCTGAGTGGGTGGCCGCACCGCGCACAGGGTGGGAAGCTGCCAGGCTTCCCTCAGCCCTTATCAGTCGCCATGGAAACCTCCTAGCAACCGCGCAAGCAGGCGGTGTCACGTGGGTGGCAGCAGGCGCAATGCAAGGTCACTGGAGCCGTCGGGGGTCCCTCTGGGCGGCCCAGGCCCAGGCCAAGGACTGCGCCAGCCCTGCCCCCCACCCCATCCTCGCCCCCACCCAGCGGCGTCTACACGGACACGTGCCCCACTCGGGACACCCAGCTGCACGCAGACCGGCCCACACAGGCTAGTGACTGACACACACACACACACACACACACACACACACACACACACAGACCCTGTCACGGCCCCTCTCTGCTTAGAAACCACTGGATTCCGTGCAGCCAGCCTGTGGGCAGGCTGCCTTGGAGGGGCGCCAGCCTGTGAAGCCCGTAAGCCCCCCACCCCTGGGAAGCCATCCAGAGAGTGGCCCTCCTCGGCCCCTCACCCGCCCCCACACAGAACTGGGGTTTCTAGTTCCAGGTCATCGGAACCCCAAACCGGCTTGTGCCCCCATCTGTGTGCGAGACACAGGTCTGGGGCTGCGTCTCCTCCCCCCGGGCACGCGGGAGCAGGCAGGGTCAGGCCTAGGGGAGCAGGCGGGGACGGGCCTGGGGCAGCTGGACCACTGGCTGAGTTTAGGCATGGCGGGACCCAGACGCTGGGGCCACGGGGACAGGCCAGAGGGGCTCGCCACCGTGGCTCAGGCGGGAGCGCTTCCCTGGGCCTCCCTGGGGCAGCGGGGAACAGGGTGCTGGCCCCAGGCTGGCTTCAAGGACACAGGCTTCCTTTGTGCCTTTGGAAGAGGGCAGGATACTGCCGTCTTAACGTGAAGCTGTGTGCTGTGTGCAGCGCTGAGGCGCCCGCGTCCGGGGCTCCCGCCAGCCTGGGGGGAGGGCGCCTGCCGGGTGTGCGTCCAGTGGGGGTGGGGGCGCGTGTGCAAGTGCAGCCGTGTCGGTGTCTCAGGATGCAGGGGCCGGATGTGTGTGTGCGGTATGTGCCCACGCGTGTGCGTGCATGTGCGGTCTGTGTGCCGGCGTGCGGGGGTGTGTGGTCTCTGCGCGCGTGTGCATGCAGGCGTGCCGGTGTGGTCTCTGCGCGCGTGTGCATGCAGGCGTGCCGGCGTGGGGCGGGTGTGCACGCGTGGGGGGCAGGCCGCCACCTCCACCTTCAGCCCGCCGGGGCTGCCTCGTCTGCGCCCCCCGCAGGGACCCCGGTGCCCTCTCTGGATGCCGCCGGGCCAGCCTGCGGTGGGGACGGAGCCGCTGGAGGGTTCGACGTGACACCCGGGGGGATGTGGGGTCGTCCCAGGGAGCCGGAGGCTGGGGCTCTGAGGGTGTCTGAGTCTGACGGAGAGTCACCCCCGCCCTCCCAGCCCGGCCTGGGCGCCCCTCGCGGCCCTGCCTGCGTTGCGTTCTCCTCCGTGGTCAAGGCTGCGTCTTCCTTTCCTGAGCGTCGTCTTCATTTTCTGTCTCAGCGTTTCGGGGGTGCGCGGAGACCTCCGTGGGGCCTCCGGCCTGGGACGTCACAGAAAGTGACCCTGAGTGGTGCCCTGCGCAGGGGGCGCCACAGCCGCTGCTCTCCCCGCCGCAGTGTGGCCGTCACATGACTCCTGGCCGCGCCACGCTGCTGGGTCACGGATCGCGTAGCTGTCACCGCCCCGCCATGGCCCTCGGAGCGGCTGTGACGATCAGAAGTGTCGCTGTTTTTACAGTCAAGGCTAGTGTTGCGTTTATTCGCATTGGTTTGATTCTTAACCCCTGTTGCCGGTGACTCCCCAGCCACGTGCTGGCTCCCCACACAGGACGGGGCGCAGCCTGGCACTCTTGCCCCCCTGGAGACACTTGACCCTGCCTGGGGCCTCCCTGGGCATCCCCGTTGGGTGGGGGGGCGGCTGCGTAGAGACCGGGGTGCTGTCAACGTCCTGCCAGGCACAGGGCCGCCCACAGCAGGACGTTCTCCAGCGCAAGGTGCCAACAGTGCGCCCTAGAGCGGCTCAAAGCGCACTGGGAGGGTTGGAGCCACGTCTCCAGAACCTTCTTTGGAAAGTGAGTGTGGGGTGGTCACCGCCAAAGCCTTGGCTGCAAAGCAAACATCTGGGTTGGTGCTCGGCTTTGCCGTTTTCCTGCTGGCTTGCGATGGCTGATCCCCGTGTCACCTCGACTGGGCGAAGGGAGGTCCAGGTGGCTGGTGGCACACTCTTCCCGGTGCACCTGTGAGGGCGGGGGCAGGGGGGTGGGGCAGCATTTGCCTGGGTGCACTGAGTGGAGAAGACCCCCCCCAGAACCGGTGGACGTCATCCAGCCCCATAAGGGCCAGCAGAGAACAGCAGAGCAGAGGAAGGGCGAATTTTCTCTCCCCCTCTCCGCTTCAGTGGGGCGTCCATTTTCTCCTGCCCTTGGACGTGGGTGTCCTGGTTCTCGGGCTCTGGGGTCTGGGACCACACAATACTGGCTTTCTGGGGCCCCAGCTCTCGCATCGTGGAACCTCTCAGCCTTCATGGTCAGATGGGCCAGTTGGTCCTCATGTATCATGTGAACCGTACACGTGATACGGTGTCACCTCTAACCTGACCTTGGCGGGGCTCTGGTGAGCCTTTTCTCCTGCGGCTGCAGACCCCGCCCCTCGCCATGTGCCCTCCTGTCTTCTCCGGAGGAGAAGCGTGGGACCCCCAGGGACCTCATCCAAACCCGCTTACCTCCCCCGGACCCCCTCCAGACCCCACCACACCGGTGTGCACGAACATTCAGCCTGTAACCCTGTGATCTCTTCTGTTTTATTCTTATTTGCACATTCATTTCTTACTTCGTTACAACACTGCGTGATGCCCCCTTCCTCCCCGAATACCTTTTCTGCACGGGTGATCTGCATGCCCCCTGCCACCGTTCCTGAGCCCGCGCATGGGAGTCACGCAATCCGGTCATCGGTGTTTGGAATCTTCTCTTCAGCGTCATGTGCGAGAGATCCACCTTTTTTCCCTTAATGTAGCAGGTGTTTTCTCCATTTTTAGTTGTAGTAATTTATTGCAGGAATATACCTTAATCACTGTTGCTTCTCTTAGTGATGGACACTGGGTTGTTTGCAGTTTGGGGCTATTTTTTTTAAAAAAAAGATTCCATGGATATTCCTATGTATTCCTTTTGGTGGGCATGTGACCTCATTATTTAGGGGAATCAATTTAGCAGTGGGATGAATTGCTGGGTCATAGAGCAGGAATAAATTTAGCTTCCAAAACTTTTTGTAAACTACTCATTCGGTATCTAAAGATTTTTTTTTTTTTTTGAATAGGGGCACCTGGGTGGCTCAGTGGTTAAATGTCTGCTTTCGGCTCAGGTCATGAGCTCACGGTTCGTGGGTTCAAGCCCCGCGTCGGGCTCTGTGCTGACAGCTCGGAGCCTGGAACCTGCTTCGGATCCTGTGTCTCCCTCTCTCTCTGCCCCTCCCCTGCTCATGCTGTCGGACTGTCTGTCTGTCTCTCTCAAAATAAAATAAATATTAAAAAAATAAGCTTTACGTTTTAGAGCACTTTTAGCCTTACAGTAAAATGACAGACGGTGCAGAGACCCCTCACACTGGTGCCCGGGCGTCTCCCATCGTGCGCCTCCTCTGTCACAACAGGTGCACCAGTACTGGTCATGGTTCTTATTAGCAAAGTCCTCTCTTTACTCCAGTTTCCTTAGATTTCCCCGATGTCTCTTTCCAGTCCCAGGGTCCCAGCTAGGCTATGACCCCATAGGCAGCTCTCACGCCTCTGTAGGCTTTTTCTGGGCTGTGACAGCCTCCCCTCTCCCCCAGTGGGGCCATTTTGCAAAGTGAGAGGGGGCCTGAGCCCAGGCTGTCTTGGGTCTGACCTTGAGGGACAGTGAGGCCGGGACAAGAGCCTTCCCTTTGAGCTTCACTGTCCCACCGCTCCCCGGGGCGCTGGCGGGAGGCGTCAGGACACGTGGTCCCGGGAGAGGTTTGGGGGTTATGATCACTGTTGCCGTCATTTTGATGAGCATTTGGAGAACTGAGCCAACTTCGTCCCTGGGGGATCTGCAGAGAGGGGTGGCCTAGGCTCTCCTGGTGAAGGGGCTGAGGACAGGGAAGGGGGTCCCTGGGGATGGCATGCTGCTTGGAACCCTGGGAAGGGGCGTAGAAACTCTGCCAGAGTCTGGAGGAGGAGTGGGGAGTGTGGCCAAGGGGACCCGGCCACGCCCTCGTGGGGGGATGGGAGCCCACCCAGCACCCAGCGTGGCCCAAGGAGGTGGCTCAGTGCCGCTGGCCCAGTGAGGGCCTCAAGAAGCATTGTCATGAGGTCCATCAATGCTTCTGGAACATTCTCACCTCAGAGGGAACTGGAAAAATCTGAGGGAGGCACGTTGCCTGCCTTATTTGACTGGGGGGGGGTACTGATGCTCAGGGAAGGCCCTTGGGTGAGCCGGGGGGCATCAGGGGGGGATGGGAAGGGGACCTGCCTCTGTCTGGCCCTGCCTGGGTGACAGGGCACATGCCAGGGCGACGTGCTGAGAGTCTATGGGAACCCCAGGAGGGCGGGCACAGGTGCGCGCCCTGTAGGTGCTGATTTGGGGCACAAAGGCGTAGGGGGCAGGGGGTGACTGATGAACCAGGTAGCCCAGGGGCTGCCCGTCCACCTTCCCGTGAGGGTGAAGGACCTGGTGTTTGGGATCCTTCCTGCTGCTGCTCTTGTCCCTGCCTCGGGGGGCCAGGAGAAATGATGGCCCGCGGAGAGCCCTTCACGTCGGGGGAGGGTCCTGCGGCAGGAGAGCCAGACGTTTCCGACCTGGGGGCCCCACAAAATCTGCTTGAGCTGCTTCCTGGATTCAGGAGGGCAAGGGTTTTTAATGCCCATTTTGCAGATGGAGTGTCCGAGGCCAGGGAGGGAGGGCACTCAGCCCCAGGTCACAGGGGGATGGGCGTGAGAACTGGGTGCACACCTAGGGCGGCCTCCTGCCCCCATGCTGCGCCCCAGCCGGCTCAGGACAGCCTTCCCGGGCTAGCGAGGAGCACCCTCCCCTCTCGGGGAGCACCCCTGCCCTCCGGGGGTCTCAGCCCCCTCAGCTTCTCCTTCGTTCCTGGAGGAGCAGCTGGCCTCCTGGTCTGGGTTCCACAGATGTGACCCTGGCGGGGCGCTGCAGGAATACGTGGGGTGGGGGTGCTCGCCCCGGGGCCGCCTCGATTCCCATCACTTCCCGCGGCTGTCGGCTGTCCCTGCAGAAGAGGGGCAGGTCCCACGTGCCTCTGTCCTCCCTGGCGGCCAGGAGGGCCCGCAGCCCGGCCAACCCTCTCCCACTGTCTTGGCACCGCCGTCCCTGACCGCTCTGCGGGTGTCCTGGCGGTGGGGCCGCCTGACCGGACGTGTCCTGTCTCATCTGGAGGCCTGGTTCCCTCTGAGGCTCGCTCTCTCCCACCTGCCCTGGTTTCCCTCCTGTGCCTTCCACCGCTTCCCTCGGCGTCTGTTTCTGCGACCAGATCCCTCTCGTACAAGGACACGGTTCTGCTGGAGCAGGGCCACCCTGATGACCTCACATCAGCTTGATCAGCAGCAAAGACCCAAGGACCACTTGCAGGAACGGGGCGAGGGGGTGGCAGCATATTTGTGGGGAGCCCAGTCCAAGAATAGCCCTGCTTTCTGCACCCAGCCTTGAGGACGTGAGCTGCTGGAAGCCACCCCTGTCTGCAAGGCCCCCTTCCTGTCCGATGTCCCTCCCTCTCTGGCCCCCTTCCTGTCCGATGTCCCTCCCTCTCTGGCCGTTCCTCCTAGGCCCCCTCTCCACCATGTGTCTCGGGGGCGTCTCTGCCTCTCCCTGGGCCACCTCGGGCTCTCTGGTGCCTGGCTTCTCTGTCATGACTTGGATCTTCCTGTGACCCACATCCATCACTCGGCCCTCATGTCTCCAGGCTGAGGCCACGGGCCCCGCAGCCCATCCCTGAGCCTTCGCCAGGGCTGCCACCAGCCACCCAAGCCGGACGCCTGGCGTTGGTCTGGTCTTTCCCTCCCTCCTCCCCATCCTTCCTCCCTCCCCCTTCCCCCTCCCCCCCTTCTCCCTCTTCCCCATCCCTCCTCCCCGTCCCTCCCCCACACTGCTCACAGTTTCCTCTGCTCCATCCCTGCCCAGCCCTCACCATCCTCTCCCATCCCTGTCCTCACTTCCCGCCCCGTGTGCAGCCCCCACTCCCCTGCTCGTGCAGGAAGCCTGACCAGGGCCTGGACGGTCTGCTCAGGCGGCGACAGGGCTGCGGGCGACCAGGGGTCCTGCTGCTGCTGAGTGCGCTGCCTCAGTTTTCCTTATGTCGTTCTTTAAATTTTTTTCATGTTTATTTTTTGAGCAAGAGAGAGACAGAGCGTGAGCAGGGGAGAGGCAGAGAGAGAGGGAGACACAGGATCCGAAGCAGGTTCCAGGCTCCGAGCTGTCAGCACATAGCCTGACGCGGGGCTCGAACCCACAAACCGTGAGATCGTGACCTGAGCCGAAGTCGGACTCTTCACCGACTGAGCCCCTCGGGCGCCCCCTGAACCTCTTATTTTAAAAGCTGGCTCCCACCTTCTGATCCTGTTGGGTCCCCACTGAAAAGTCCGATATCGGAAAATGTTCTGTGAGCCTCAAGGAGAAGAGACCCTTTACGGGGCCCGATGAACGCTGGTTGGTGCAGGAAGGAGGGACAGGGCTGGGGGCCCGCAGGGGGAGGGGAGCGGTGTGGCGGGTTCGGGAAAGCTGCAGGGGCCGGAGCTTGGGGGCACAGAGGGGCTGAAGGCATGGGGGTGAGGGCGTCCTGTGACGCTTGTTCCTGACGCAGGCTGAGGGCACCCCCTCTGTCCCCGGACGCCCAGCCTCCCAAATCCTTCACCAACCACTGGCCCCCGAGTCTTGCCTTCAAAAGCCCCCAGAAGCTTCCAGAAGTCAGGATAGAAACACTGGGCGCAAACCAAGTGAGCATCCGGGTGGGGAGCAGAGCTCGTGCGGACCTGGGCTCTGAGAACCTTCTGGAGGCAGCGAGAGTCGAGGCTGACGGCAGAGAGAGGGGCACAGCTCATTCTGACGCTCCGTTTTAATAATATTCAAAGTGCTCTAATTAAGGCCTCTGAGCTCCCTCTGAAATACCAGCAATTACAAAGATGAATAATTGCATAATAAATATTAATTTGCATCACAGTAATGAGGCCCAGCAGCATCCTGCTGTTAAGTGAGGATTTAGCTCTTTCCAGGCGGGGTCTGGGAGGGGGCGGGGACCCCAGCCCATAGGGGACACGCAGGAGCGGGGAGGCCCGGTGCTCCCGGGGCCGGCGGTGAGTCCCCTCTGCAGTCACCGTCTTAGCCTGTGGCCCAGGGCTCGTCGTGTCCCTCCTCTGGGCCTCGACTTCCCCAGGGTGACAGTGACGGAGTTGGGGAGATGGTCTCTAACTGTCTAACATTCAGACAGGGTAGGAGGTGACCAGAAGTTTCTATCACGATGTCAAGCTCACCTCTAAAACCCCTGACTGCAGGGAAAGCTGCCTGGGAAGCTGTGGGCGTGAAACCCCCTCGGTGCAGGTCAGCCCTGCCCACCCTCCCTTCCGGCCCCCACCCCTGCCGACGCCCGCCCCTGCCCGGCACCGCAAGGTCCCCTCTGCTTTATGGTCCGGCTCCTGCGCGGGGACGTGAGCGCCCAGGGCAGCCCGTAGACCGGTTTGCTCACTGCTCTGCCCCCGGCCTGAGGATGGTGTCCGGGTGCCCAGAGTTCCTGGGACAACAAATGTTTGTTGCATAAACCGCGACGTCCCTCTGCCGGCGCGTCCCTCTCCGCTCTAGCCAGTGTGAGCGCAGCACCGGCAAGGTGCCTGCCTCCAGCCGGGCCCAGTGTGGCCGTCACGTCCCGCCCTCGGGGAGGAGGACAGAGTGGCAGCTGCCCCCCGAGAGAAAACCCAACCAGACAACCACGGTGACGCCTGACCGCCTCTGCTCGCCCACGTGAGTGGGGTCGTGAGCTCTCTCATGTGAGCTGCGCCTGCTCGTGGCATCACGGCGGGCGATTTGCCGCGGTGACAGCGTGCTGTCGGAAGGTATGCGATGACCTGGCAGACACGGTCGTCACGGGGGGAGTTGCTACGTTTCTGTCCCGAACGGCAAACCCATTACATGTGCTCAGTAGTCTCGGGTCCGGGTTCTTCCTTGAACGTCGGCTCTGACTTTTGTCCGGTGGGCCAGCCTTCATCAGGCGTCGGGTTCCCGGGAGCCTGCAGGCCTCTTCGGAAGCGGACGGTCTCTAGTGTGTCTTTCGCCGAGGACTTCTCCGGCGGGTGGTCTGAGCGCACAGCCTCGCGAGCATCTCCGGAGACACCTGCCCGCACTCCGGGCCTGGGGCTCACGCGGCAATAGCGCAGTGACCCCGGCTGCACGCGCATGTGGTGGTGCACAGCCGCTGCGCCTTGGTGGCGGGGGCTGGCCTCCAGGCCCGACTGGCTGTCCGTCGGGAGCCCGGGCACAGTCTTTGTGCGTTTGTGACTTCCGTTCGCCCGCTGGCCGTGGGGGGTGTGTTGTCCTCGGGCATCAGTGACACCTGTCACAAGGTCACTAGGTCCCGTGACGTGGTTTGGTTGGGCTGATGGCCGATGGTGACCATGGAGCTGGGGCGCCCCTGTGTCCTGCTCTGCACCACGTGTTTGCGTGCCGTCGGTCTTCTCGCCCGCAGGCTTCGCTCGGGGCAGCCAGTGTGCACGTCCCTAGGAGGTGAGGACACCGGAGTAGTAGCGTTTGTGTCTGGGAGCAGGCAGCAGCCCTTCGGGGGCCTGGGTCGCCGGGGCTCCGCGTCTGGGGAGCCGCGAGCCTCTTACCTCCGACTCTGGTGGAAGGTGTGCCGGCAGCGGCGAGCTCTGTGTGTGAACGAGACAGAAGGAAGCACTTCCTTCCTCTTCCCGAGGGAAGGTCCTCGGCCTCCGTGAGGATCTGCTCGGAACGGAAGCCTTTCCTCTCTCTGGCGGCTGCATGGACGTCCCGCTCCCGGACGGCCGGAGCTCAGCTGCTCGCGAGAACCGAGCACGGGCGTGCACTGGTGTGAGGGTGGCAGCGTGCCACGGGCTCCCATGAACCCCGCCTGACGCCCCAGCCCCCGGTCCCGCAAACGGGACTGTGTTTGGAGGCAGGGCCTTTACAGAGGCGAGTAAGGTAAAGTCAGGTGACACAGTGGCCCTGATCCAGTATGACTCACACCCTGCTAAGAAGAGGAGGGCAGGACGCAGACACGCACAGAGGGACCACCGTGCGGGCACCAGGGGAGGACTAATCAGGTGAGTCCTTCCCAGGGCCCAGGCTGTCAAAGTGAGACAGAGATTGGACGTGAGGGACCCCGCCGGCTCCGGGGATGGAAGGGCCACACGGCAGGGAATCTGGGCTGGTTTCACAGCTGAGAGAGGCCCCTCGCTCCAGCGGCACAGGTCTTGCACACACTCTGGCTCACGGGGTGGGGGTGGGGTCCGGGGCGAGGGCGGGGCACGAGTGTGCGCCTGGAGCAGGAAGGTGGCTGGCAGTGGGGGGTTTGGGTTCAGAAAGCATTAAGGGAGTAGGTCAGGGGGACATGAAGGGAGGCGTTCTCAGCAGTCAGGGCTCACATGGCCTCCAGTCAGATTATCTGGAAGGCGATGGGGAGCCATAGAAGCCATAGAAGGTTCAGAGAAGCTGTTTATGCAGGAGAAAGACCTGTGAGCATCTGAGGATGATACGCCAGGAACAGGCCAACGGGAGGGGCTCACCGGGCACAGGGGGCACCTGAGGGGAAGGGAGGACGGGCCTGACCATGCCGGCCTTCTCCCGACCCTGCACTGGCTGAGCTGGCCCTTCTGGTCCAGGACAAGGAAGACAGACTGCCTTCGAGGTCACCAGAGACAGCGGGTTGGTGGAAACAGAGTGACCTGGTCCTGTGGGTGTGTCTGAGGTTTGTGGGATGTCACCTTATCTCCCGGAGCCTCAGTCTTCCCTCTCTGTAAAGTGGACATAAAAGCCCAGCCCTCCTCCCAGGCTCACCACAAGGAGATGGGCGGGAAAGTGCTCTGCAGATGGTCAAGAGTTGGCCCCATGGGATCCCACGCTCTGGCCACGCTGACCTCACTCCCCTGCGTCCACCCAGGGTCTCTGCACCCCAGTCCTGCCGCCTCCTCCCGGAGCCCTCCTTGACTGCTGCATTGCATTGGTCTCCCCAGGCCCCTTCTATCTTTCGGCACTCACGGCGGTTGGAAGTACAGGTCAAGTGCGGCACGCTGTGCCTCTTCTGACGGATTTTACCGTCTCCGTCCGGGAGGCCAGGGGCTGGCTTGGCCTCACTCTCCGACGGGCCGGGGAACGTCTTCGGCACAACGCAGAGGGACGCTCAGCCAACGTCTGTGGGAACAAATGCGCCACCTGGATGTGTGAGTCGCCGCCTGGCGCAGCCTGGCTTGCGTTTAAAAGGGCGAAACTCCGGGGCCGAATCCTGGCCAGCTGGGAGGCAGGAATCGAGGGTTTTGGGGCCGGGCCCTGGGGGGCGCTGGGAGCCCGGGAGCTGTGGCCTCTTCCTGTCACAGCCACTCAGTGCTTTTCCACCTGAGGCGAGAAACGAGGTCTTTCAGGGTTTGGAGCGACACGGCCGATCATTTCCAAGTAATTAAAACATGATTTGCAATCGGGCCTCCCGGAGCTGTCTCGCCTCCGCCAGCTCTGCAGCCTGGGTCCTGCTCATCGGGGACGAGCGCCCGGGGCCGGAAGATGCGCTGGTCTGCTGCTCAGGAGGCTACCTCCCTGACCCCTGCCCGTCCTCACCCCTGGCTGTCCCGTGGGTCTTCCGAATGCACCCCCAATACAGGCAGCCACTGCTCAGCCTCCCCATGGTCAGGGCGAGTCCGCTGAAACAGAAGATGGTGCTGTCACACGGCCCTGAGCACCGCCAGGGGCCCCCAGTGTGGCCCGACTCTGGCTCCCGGTCCTCCCCCGCCCTCCTCCCCTTGCTGTACACCAGGAGGCAGGCAGAGTGCTGCCCCAGGACCTTTGCATGCACCGCATCAGGGACTTCCATGGTCAAGGCACAGGGCCCCCTTGCGTCCATGGCCGGGGGGGTGTGGGGGAACGCCCGAGCACTTGAACCACTGCACTCACAGGGAGGTTCCCTTTTAGGCTCCCCCTCACCTCCTGCTGTTCACCTCTGTGGAGGTGGCCGGGCTGAAGACCCCAAGATGCTCATGCTGTGATACAGCGGGGCTGGGAGCCACGTCTCCTTCTTCCTCCTCCTCCTGCTCCTTTTTCTTTTCTTTCTTTGTTTTTCATACCAGGTCTCTGGGCTTCTTCTGAGCCACAAGGGGTCCCTCTGATCTTAGTCTTATAATAAACATTTGTAGTATGTTGTGTTGGTGTTGTCCATCTGGGGCCCACGTGTCAGAGTGTCCCTCATGTCCCTCAGGCGGGGTGGGGCTGGGCACACGCTGCCAGGCCCCCAGTGCCTGCAGCAGGTGCCAGCTGCCACGTGGAGGGGCGCAGGGGGCATTTCTGGGGCCCGTGCGTGATCGAGCCCCCAGAACGGGCTCCGGGATGCTACCAGTCTGGTGAGATTTACCACCTGTGCGTCCTTGCGGCCGCGGGCTCAGTGTAGACGGGGCCTTCGCCCCACCCCCCGCGGCTCTGGGGGCTGTGAGGGAGCGTCCCGGTGTGGCTGGGCCTGAGCGCACACGGCGGGATGGAGTCTTCTTCCTCTTGGCAGAGGCAGCCGCGACCCACAGACCCAGGATCTGGAAGGTTTCTTTGGAAGGGGCCCCCGAGGGCCTGACCCACCCCCGCCCTGTCCATGGCAGCCCTGACCCCACTCTGGGTTCGGAGCTCTGTCTACCCATGGCTGCATGGCCACGAGCAGCGGGAGGACAATCTGGAAACACGTTCTGCGGAGACCGAGAGGTGTGGGGGTGGGGGGTGCCTGAGTTTAAGCTGTGCTCAGGAAGCAGGGTGGGCCTGGTCCTGGGGGAAGGTTCCGGTGAAAGCAAAGCAGCATCCCCCCCCACCCCAGGCTCGCTCTGGAGGGAAGGCGGGGTAGGAGAGGCCTCTGTGGACGGGGCACCGAGGGCCTGTCTGGGAGACGTTGGATGAGATGGGACCAGCTGCTCCGGTGGGGACAGGATGTTTACCCACTAAACACAGAGCGCCCATCACCATGGCAACTGCCCAGCCGCCAGAGGAGCCCTGGCATCCGCCGCACCTGGCGTTTCTGGACGAGCTGTCTCAGGCGTCAACTCGCTTTGTCCTCCCTGTGTCCCGGGAGACGACTGGGTCATGACCCCCACTCCTCGGGGGGGAAACCGAGGCTGGGAGAGGGGAGGGGACTCAGCCAGGGTCTCTTGACCCTTGGCAAGGATGACCCATGTCTAGAGGCTTCCGGAAGGTGGCCTGCCGCCCCTTGCCCTGGTTTCTTGGAGCCCATCCGGAAGCTTCCATCCCGC
>NC_043709.1:4363412-4378277 GCF_006229205.1 Suricata suricatta
CCCCCCCCCCCGCACCCACCTTCCCTGGGCTGCTCCTCTGTGCACCTCCTTTTTTATTTTTTAAAACTTTTATTTATTTTTGAAAGACAGAGAGAAACAGAACAGGAGCAGGGGAGGGGCAGAGAGAGAGGGAGACACAATCTGAAGCAGGCTCCAGGCTCCAAGCTGCTAGCACAGAGCCGGACGCGGGGCTCGAACCCATGAACTCATGACCTGAGCCGAAGCTGGACGCTCAGCCGACAGCCCCCCCCCCGCGCTCCCTCCTCTGCGCCCTGGGCCGGGCCCTCTCGCTCCCAAGCTCCCAGGGCCTCCCCAGAGCGGTAGCCGGGCTGAGGCAGCCAAGCTCCCTGTGGCCCCTGTGGCCCGGCTCAGGGATGCCCCGTCCCCCCAGCCCCCTGCAGTCCTGTCTTCACACTGGGCAGAGCCGGCAGAGGAGAAATCTGTCCACACCTGCCAATCCCAGCCCCGGGCAGGGGCCTTCCCTCCACCGGCCGATTTCCTAGGCAGCGAGTGGTGGCAGGGGAGGGGCGGGTGGGGGAGGGCAGACAGCCGTCCCGAGCCTCCCCCGTGGCACCGCTGCAGCTGTTGGCACGTCTCAAACCACAGCTGCCACCACTGTGGGCCTGAAGGAGTCACAGTCCTTGGGCCTCCGGGGCCGGCCAGGATCCTGCTGGCCAACGTGGGCTCCAGTCGCTGTGGCACTATGTGGCTGTGCCATCCTCCGGCGGTGCCCCTCCCTCGGGCTCTGACGGTGAAGGAGGCGAGAAAGGTCGCAGGTCAACGGGGTCAGGGAAACTGAGGCTGGCAGACGCCTGGGCTCGGCTAACCATGTGAGGGCCCCCTGGGCGCACGGGCAGCAGAGTGGTGAGGTAGTGAGCCCCCTGCCCCCACCTGGGGCCGCCCAGAGTGTTACCGTCTGGCTTCAGACTCCGTGTCTCTCCCGGTGAGCTGGGGACCCGGACGTGGGCTGTTAGTGTCACCGTGTCACTAATGCGGGTCCAGCCCAGGCTCGGAGGTGGAGGGGCCACTTTGCTCCGGGGGCCAAGGGCCGTGCAGCTCGGGCCGGAGCAGCCGCGACCGCGCGTCCTTCCCGGGGTCCAGGTGCGTGGTGCGGTGACGCCCCTGCTCCGCCCTCCCGACGGCCTCACGCGCAGCTGTGCCCCCGCCACACGCCGTCCTTCCGGCGAGCGCGTTAGAAACGAACGTGAGGGTGTGCTTTATCTTCTTCTTTCTTAATCTTGTTGTTTTATTAAGTAAACTCTACCCACCTGGGGCTCAAACTCATGACCCGGAGATCAAGAGTCACAGGCTCAACGACTGAGCCCAAGGTATTTTAAAACCACAAGAGGGGGCGCCTGGGGGGCTCAGTCGGTTGAGCGTCTGGCTTCTGGCTTTGACTCAGGTCATGATCTCACGGACCGTGGGTTCGAGCCCCACGTTGGGCTCTGTGCTACAGCTCGGAGCCTGGAGCTGCTTCGGATTCTGCGTCTCCCTCTCTCTCTGACCCTCCCCTGCTCACACTGTCTCTCTCTGTCTCTCAAAAAAAACCCACAAGGGGCTCTTTCCACGGAGGAGCTGGGCCAGGTTCCGGATGACGCCTGGGAGCTGCAGTCACCGGCCGGAAGCTCCGCCGTCCGCCCAGACCCCGCACCGCGGACGCCCTGCGAGCCCCCCCAGCCCCTGCCCTGCACGCCTCCAGCCAACAGAAGGGAGAGATTGCAGGTGCGCTGAAGCAGGACGCCGGCCGACCCTGGTGTGTCCGGCCCGCGGTGTCGGGGACAAGCTTCCAGGCCACCAACCACCTGCAAACGAATGTCAGGCCAGCTGTTGAATGACCCGGGAAGAGGGCCGCTCGGCGGGGCGCGAGGCGCAGGGCAGATACGCACAGCCGGCCTCGGAGAGGACTGAATGCTGTGACGTTTGCGTCATTGTTTGGTGGTCTCCTTGGAGAAACGGCCTGCAAGAGCACGGGATGTCAGTCGGGGGAGGGGAAATGCTGCCTGGGCCCCACCTGAGGGACCCCCTGGGGCCCGGAGAGAGTGGCACTCGGTGGCTCCTCCGGTCCGTCACCAACCTGTGTACTTTCTCGGTCACACTCGCTCACGCATGCATTCATTCACTGACTTGGCTGACGTTTCGGATCTGTGCTTCCCTCTCCCCCGGCCCCCGGCTGGGGGTCCCTGCGGCTCAGACTCTCCCTGGTGCCCCCACACATGATGCATCCTGTCTTCTCCTCTCTCCACGCCTCCCAGTGGCTCAGGCCCGAAGTCTGGGGACCCCTGCCTCCCCACTTTCTCTGACACCCATAGCTGATCCATCCACCAGTGCCACGGGCTGTGGTCCTCAACACTCAGCCGGACGCGGCCCCAGTCCCTGCCTCTACTGGTGTCACCTGGCCTGGGCTGTCCTTGTCACTTCTTGCATTATTTCGATTGCCCCAAAGGGAGGGAGCCTGCCACCCCCCACCGTGTCCCCCACACCATGGGTTACACAGGACCCTGCACGGTCCGCCTCCTCCGCCTCGCCACCTTATTTGAATCTGGAAGTAAGGCACAGCCTCATGCTAAGGTGACATTGGAGCAAAGGTGGAGAGGTGAGGTGATAAGGTGTGACTCTGAGTGAGGCTGAAGCCCCTCCCTGCAGGGTTAGCGCTGACGAGGGCCAAGGTCAGGCGCCGTGATGAGGCCCCCTCTGTGGTCCACGCCTTCGGGGACGACCCATGACCGACGGTGTCGCTGGGCCAGGGGCCACGGACTGGTGACAGGTGGCCAGGTTCTGGTACCCCTTGAAGTTGGCCCCAGAGCGTTTTCTGACGGGTGCGGAGACAGGAGCCAGGAGGCAAGAAAGACCCCAGGGTTTCCGGCTCAGTGAGGGCGGTTGCGGAGCCTGGGAGGCTGCGTGTGGAGGAGTGGGTTTGGGGACAAGGGAGCTCCTTCCGCACCTGTTGATTCGCAAGTACTTGAGGGGCGGTGACGCCCCCTGGAGACCCCTTCACCCCCTCCGTCTCCCGGAGCCTTCCAGCAGCCCCGCTGCCCCTGGGCCCTGGGCCCGTGGCCGCCTCCGCCTCTCCAGTCTCCGCCTCCGTCTCCGCACGGCTGTCTCCCCTCCGCGTCCACATTTCCCTCCCCTCTGAGGACATTGGCCACTGGGCCAGGGCCCCCCTGCTCCGGCGTGGTCTCACCTGCACTGAGTCCCTCAGCACAGACCTGATGTCCACATGCCACCGGCGGGCTCTGCGCAGACGCGGATGCGGGAAGGACACAGTCAGCCCAGTGCAGGCAGAGTGACCACACGTGAGTGAGTCATGGCCCTGGAAGAAACGAGGTCACTGCTCTACCTCACTCCTGTCATTCCTGTCCCTCCCCCCAGGTCACCTTCACGTGCACTTTGGAAACACCCTTCTCGGCCCGCAGCTGCTGGGCCCCCGAGGGGAGCACAGCTTCCTGAGCTGGTGGCCGGTGGCCTCCTATGGGACGTGTCTCCCTGTAAGTCAGGGACAGCCCCTCGCTGGGTCCGGTGCTCCCCCTGCACAGCCGCCGGGTCCGCCGTCTCCCCCCCCACGAGCCCCTCCCACGTCCCGCCTGCCAGGCCCGAGAGCCCATGACCCACAGCTCCGGCGCAGGGGGAGGCGGTGAGCTGGGGACGGGAAAGCCCATCTGTATATGACACCCCACCGTGAGTGCCGGCATATAAGGCATATAACGGTGCCTGGTCACTGTTGTCGTCATTCTGGCCCCTTGTCACCCAGGTGGCAGAGCTCTGGGGCCTCCCTTCGTCTGTGAGGGGCCCTGGGGTCAGCATAGCAGTGGCTCTGTTTTCGGAGCACAGGGGGAGGGCGAGAAGGACACAGCTTTTGCAAAGGCCGGGGACCAAAGAGGCTGCGCTGGGTGAGGAGGAGGCTCCGGGGGCTGCTGAGGACCTGGAGGGGGTCTGTCGTGGGGGAGGGCAGCCCCTCGGGGCTTCTGGGTGGATGGTGGACAGGCAGCCAGGACTTGGTCCCCAGGCCCCTGAGTCAGGTGCTTGAATCAGGCTGAGCCTCCTCTGCTGGCCGCTTCTGGACCCAGACCCTGGACTCGGCCTCCGAGTCCTTTGTGGCCTCTGCCCCTACTCCTACCGGCTTCTGCTCATCCCTCTCCTCTGGAACTGACACCTGGCCTTCTGTTGGTTCCAGAACATTCCATGTTCCCCTCTGGGCCAACAAGAGTCCTCACGGTGAAGGGGGCCTTCACCTCGGAGGCTGTAGGAGGGTCACATGTGCTGCTTGGGTGCCCAGGATGTGTGAATGACAGTCACTGCTGTGTCAGTGTGGCCGAGTCCCTCGCGAGGCTGGTGGAGGGTAAAAGGAAGAGAGGGACCCTGGGACTGACTGTCTTCTCCCCCGAACCGGCCCAGGAGGACAGCTCTGGTGTCCCCCGGGTCAGGCTGCTGCTGTCTTCCCGGATGCCCAGGATGGCTGCAGAAGGGAAGGCGGGGTGCAAGGTGAGGCAGGGCGATCGGGAATTCCCCAGTGGCGGCCACAGGGCCTTGAACCGAAAGGGCTGCTCGTGACCTTGTGTGGCTGCCCAGGATTTGCAGCCTGAAGCCCTACCCGGATCCCAGGGGAGGGGACGGCGAGACAGCTCGGAGAAGCCAGCCCCCTAGGTCCACGCCACCTCATTCGGGCTGGACAAAAGTCTCCCTCCTTCCTTTCCAGCCCATTTTAGCCTTGGCCCGGCATGAATATTTTATTGGGAAGTCATTTTTCTCCATTAAGCCCCAGAGTTGAAAATCCTCCTGGGGGGGTGGGGGGTGGGAGGGGCCCAGGGAGGGGGTTCCGCCAGGCGTCCCGTGGGGTCAGTGGGCACAGAGCAGGCTGCTGGCACTCCCGGGCAGGGGACCTGGGGTCTGAGGCTCTCAGGGTGGAGCTGGTCCCGGTGGGGAACCCACAGGAGCTTGAGGGACCCTCCCCAACCGGCTGGCACTCGCGGAGCGGGCTCCCTGCACCTGGGGGGGTGTGTGGGCCATGGGGGGCCGAGGGGTCAAGTCCCAGGAGAGTGGGGTGATCCCTTCCGGGGGCTTCCCCAGTGCCCCCCGTCACTCCAGAAGCTTATGTAAAGACACCCCCAGCACCTTCTGCCCAGACGAGCCGAAGCCCCAAGGCCGAGCACCGGCACCCCCACCTCAATGGAGAATGGGGCTTCGGGGTCCGCACTTCTGGGAGCCCACCCAGCGTCACCGCCTTCAGGATCGGGGTCCACAGCCGGCGAGCTCTCTCCCCGCAGCCCCAGGGCCAGCGGACCCCTTCCCGTCCCGTGTGTCTCCTGGGGCAGCGATTCTTAGGGTGTGGTCTGGGCTGGTGGCGGAATGTGCTAGAACACACAAGATGCAGCTTCCTGCCACTCCCCCAGACCTTCTGAGTGGAGCCGCGGGGCCTGCAGCGCCTGGGCCGCGCCGACCTCAAGCGGCCACAGCGTCTGCGCCCGAGTCGGGCTCCCTCACTGCCCGGCTGTCACTTTGCCACGCTCGGCCTTAGTCCCTTCATTCTGTAAAACGGTGGCAGGCTGCCTCAGGGTCCCTGTGGGGACCGACCCCGCTTGTTTTTCTTCCTGTTTCATCCCGGCTGGAGAAAGTGTCAAAGGACTCACCGCCGGCAGGTTTCCACTTTGCAGAATGAATCATGTGAACCTGTTGGCATGCTTGCTTTCTAATTCTCTTCTGTTCTTCCTTCTCACTGGAAAGCTGCTCTGTAAGGGTGCCTGGGGGCTCAGTCTGTTAAGTGTCCGACTTCGGCCCAGGTCACGATCTCGCAGTTTGTGGGTTCGAGCCCCACGTCGGGCTCTGTGCCGACAGCTCGGAGCCTGGAGCCTGCTTCCGGTTCTGTGTCTCCCTCTCTCTCTGCCCCTCCCCAGCTCACTCTCTCTCTGTCTCTCTCTCAAAGATAAATAAACATTAAAAAATAAAAATAATAATAAAGAAAAGAAAAACTACTCTGTTGCTTTTATAAAACAGTGCAGACTGATTGTATCAGTCAGAACAACACGGGCTGCGCTGCCGTAACACACAGCCCCGAACCGTCAGGAACATTAACGCCTCGCCTTGGAAGTGACAGCGCTATCGTCCTCACACCCCTGGGCCAAAGCGAGCCACCTGACCCCACCCGGGTCCAGGGCCCGGGGGAGTGTGACCCCAGCAGGGGTCATCAGGTCGTCTGTGTGACCGACACACGCGTCACAGAGGACGCAGATAAAACAGGCAAAGTACGACGTTGGTGTGAGAGGGGCCCACGTCCCACGACCCAGAAACGATCCCCCTCGACCCGGAGCAAACGTCAGTCCAGGGAAGGAGGGAGGAGAGAGAGGCTTTTAGGACAATGCCATCTCCCCACACAAGACTTCCAGTGAACGTATTAGGTTAATTTTCACATCCGGGTAAAGTTAACAAGCAAGGGGGAGGATTGTTAAAATTCCAGCAAAGCAGGTCCTTGAAGACCTCTGTCCTCAGCGAGCACTTCTTCTCTTCCTTGCAAACAATTTCCTGTTCACCCTAAAGGCTCGACAGACTCCATTTCCTTGAAACCCGTAAAGTCCCTAAGACAGGCGGGGCCCAGGGGCCGCGAGACCTTCTGAAACATGGGGTTGCTCTCTTGACTCTTAGTTTCAAAGGCGTCCTCGTCCCAAGGACCCTCTCTCGAACCGGGTGTTTGCCGCCTGACTTGCCGCGCGCGCTCGGGGCTGCGAGGCGGGCACGCCGACCGCCTTGCGTCGTACCGTGTTCTGCATCTGCGAACCCTTCTGGAACCCTCTCTTCCCTCTCGGCCTTTCTCGGCGGCAACACTGTCACGACCCCGGGTGACCCTCTGCCTCATCAATTCCATCGGGTCCGCGTCTGTCCTGTTCATCCGTCCAAGCGTCACAGGCTAGCTGACGGCTTCCCGGGCGGGGAGGGAGCCAGCCCGGTCATAGCCTCCCCCGGGGAAGTGGTTGCGGCAGAAGGATACTCAGCCCCCGAAACGCGTCCTGGAGAACCAGAGAGGCTGGTGAGGGCGGTGAGGACAGCAGCGCGGAGGGGGGGCTGGCGGGAGCACCTCGGCGAGCGGGGGCGTGCCAGCCACGTCGGGGAGGAGGCCAGCCTCCCCGCTGCTTGCCACCTCTTGGTCCCCAAGCACGTTTGGGCCTGAATTTCTTTCCTCGGGTCTGAAATCTCCCTTCGCGGCTCATTCTGTTGTCTTACGATCTCTTCTGTGAGTCTGGGTTTGGCGGAATTCACGCTCCGCTCGCTTGGTCCTCCTGCGCGTGAGGCCGTCACGGGCGGGGGCGGGGCTTTCCTCCGGCTCCTTGGCGGGTTTCACTTGGGTCGGGCTGTTGGTCTCCCTTCTGCCTCCGCGAGCGCCCCCTTCCCTCCTCTGTCGGATGCGGTCTGTTTGCACGGGCACCACGGCCCGTTTCCTCTGGCTCACGCCCGGGTGCTCGGCCCCGACGGTCTGTCCGTTCTGGCGTCTTTGTTCGCAGGTTCTCTGTTCCCTTCTCCTTTCAGGTTTTCTTTGAAAAGTGTGTTGCAGCGTTTGTGCAACGATGCCCATGTACCGTGGGGGTCTCTGAGGCACTCCTGACACTGCTCTCCCCCTTTTTAAAAAAATATTTATTTTTGAGAGAGAGCACACGAGCAGGGAGGGACAGAGAGAGAGGGAGACACAGAATCCAAGCAGACTCCAGGCTCCGAGCTGTCAGCACAGAGCCCGATGCAGGGCTCGAACCCATGAACTGTGAGATCCTGACCTGAGCCGAGGTCAGAGGAGGTGCCAGGCTGCAGCGGCAGGAGCAGGCGGGCATCAGGGGCAGGAGGCAGAAGCTGGCATCTGAGAGGGGCCAAGAGCACCTGGGAGGAAGGAAATGGCCGTGCCGGGAGCCTCAATGGGACACAAGAACCAGAGCTGCTGGCCTTGAACGACCTACATTCACCTGCTTCTCCCTTACCTTCCTCTAATGTAGAGACTGCAGAGCAAAATCCTCACGTTCTTAGCCTCCATTGCAGCTAGACTCGGTCATGTGACCTAGTGCTGGCCAGTGAAAGGGGGCAGGACTCTCTGGGGCAAAGACTTAGAAGGAGATGATAGTTTGTGACCTTCAGCCTTTGGCTCATTCTGCCTGGAATGTGATGGTGATGTCTGGATGTGTGGCAGCCATAATGTGACAATGAAGAGGCATGTGCTGAAACAGGCATAGGAGGAAACCAGAGAACTTGGCGTCGATGACTTTTTGTCTACTCGTCAACATCAGCGCTGCATGACTGAGAATGGAGAGGGGCTGGTGGGGCTCGGAGAAGCCCCCACCACCCCGGGAGTAGGAAGGCTTTTGGGAGCAGGTGGTGCATGAAGGCTGTTTAGGGCTCTGCCAGACTCCTCCCCCCCCCCTGTTGTATCTGCCACCCCTTCTCCTAGGACCTGGGTCTGGCTCACCGGGCGTCCCTGGGGCCTGACATCAAGAGGTGGAGGAATGTGGTCTGGGGGAGGCTGTGTTCGAGGAGCAAGGGGACGTCCGGTTCTGCTTGAGCAGCTGGCTGGACGGCGGAGTCTGGGCTGGAGATGGATGTGGGGACTCGTGAGCAGAGCGGGTGGCAGAGGGTGGAGGAGAAGCCTGCGGAGGGCTGCCAGCCGGAGGGGCTCGAGAGGCAGAGGCGGGGCGCAGGCCAGCAGGTGGGAGGGGAACCAAGACTGTCCCTCGAGAAGGACCTTCACTGTGCAGCCCTGGGCTCCCAGGGCCGCTGTGACAAAGGGCCACAGAGCAGTCGCAATGTGCTCGCTCCGCTGGTGTCTAGAGGCCGGAAGTCTTGGATGGGGCTGTGGGCGGGGCCGTGGGCGGGGCCGGGCGGGGCTGTGGGCGGGACTGTGCTCCCTCTGCGGCCCCTGGGGAGGGTCCTTCCTGCCTCTCTAGCTTAAAGTGGCCCCAGGACTCCTGGGCTTGTGGCCCGGTTACTCCAGTCTGCGCCCCCATGTCTCAGCATCCTTTCCGCTTCTGATAAGGACACCGTCATTGGGTTTAGTCGCTCACCCTACATCCAGGATGATTTCATCTCAAGATCCTTAACTAATCACACCTCCAAGGACCTTATTTCCAAACGAGGTCCGGGTGGGCATGAATGATTGGGTGGCACTATTCAATCCCCAGGGCGCCTGGTCTGGTCGGGTGGGGCGCAGAGGCTGCCCTCCGGGAGAAGGTCACGGGAGCCAGGCTGAGCCCCATGGCCGCTGGCTGCAGGCTGGTGCCAACCGCGGCTCTGATGGCAGGCCTCCCCTCATTAGGCCTCCAGGCGGGAGCAGATCTCCCGTGGGCTCCCAGGGACACGTGCACGAGGCGTCCCAAGTAACGTGTTTCTGGAGTTAGAAGTCATGTTCTTTCTGGGAATGATTAACTTAGGACCTGAGGAAATCGAGCTACGAACGAGGAAATCAGCGCTGTAGAGTCCACTTGAAAAGGACAGACCCGCCGTCATGGAAGGCACGCCCGGCTCCAGCCCCGGCCGTCAGCGGGGAGGCCACAGGAGCCCGGTGACCCTTGAGGTCCCTCCTGCTGCCCGCCTGAGGTCCCGGTGGCTTCTGCAAACGGGCCTGCTCTTCGATGCCATCTGTGTTGAAGGCGCTGGGTGGCCGGGAGAGCCTGGGGCTTGGAGCCGGACAGTGGGGATTCAGATCCTGTCTCCAGCACCCCCAGGAGGCACCCCCAGCTCTGAGCTCAGCTTCCTCTTCCGTAAGAGGGACCGTGGGGCCGCCTGGGGCTGTTGGGCACATAGTAGGTGCTCAAGAAAAGTGACTAGATCTCCCGGGACAGCTGACTGTGGACTGAAGAAACACAGGTGTGAAGACGGATGGGAAAAGGTGCGAGGTCCAGGTTCGCCTCCGTTCTCGCTGCTTCCGGAGCAAGCCCTGGGCCTCGGTGGGCGAACCTGCCTGGCAATTGCAGAGCAGGGTCTGGGCGGTGGAGCGGGAGGTGGGAACACCTTGCGAACTGTAAAGCGAGGTCCGTCTGGCTTCATAAATGACAACAGGGGGGCCCCTCGCCTGCCGGCCTGCCAGACCAGCACGGCCTTTCCTTGCTGCCCCCGAGGGGTCCGAAGTGGGGTCCCAGGGGCGGCAAGCATCAGCTGGGAACCTGCTAGACACGCAGCTCCCGGGGCCACCCCGGCTACTGACGCGGGCACCCTGGGGCAGGGTCAGCACGTCCTCCGGGGGCCCCGATGCGTGCAGTTTCGGGGCGGCCGCCCTAGTCTGCTCAGAGTGCCCCAAACATGAACGAGTCCTCATCTGCACCCCCTCCCTTCTCCTGAGCCTCCTGACCAGAGCTGCCGCTGCAGAGCACGGTCACCGGCCATCACAGAGCAGGCTGTCCCCAACGGGCTGTGCATCACCTTGCCGAGGGGCCCCTCGATGTCATCACCCCTGGCGGCCGGGAAGTCCCGATGCCTGTAATTGTCCCAGTCCTGAGCCCGGGGCTCAGTCTTTGGGCGTGAGGTTTGAGGGAGGCCCCGTGTCCTCGACGGAGACTCGGGAAAGCGGCTGAGGGGTCAGGATCTAGGACCCCGGCTTCCTCTCTGTTGCCACCCCCCCCACCCGTGGCTCTGGGCACCCAGGTTCCCCCCTGCGTCATGAGGCACTGGTCCCGGAGGACATCTGTCATTTCCGAGATGTGTCTGTCCTCCTTATGCCGACCTGGAGCTGCCCCCCCTCAATCTGCGTGTGACCCGGGGCGGGAGGCCTTCCCAGGTCGGGCGCTCTCGCTCCCACTGGAGCTCTGCCAGCGGTGCTGGAGCCCGGGGGCCCGGGCAGCTGGGCTGGATGCAAGACCGTTGTCCCGAGTCCCGAGTCCTCTCTGACGAGATGGCTGCCTCCCTGTGCCCTAGATGCTCCCGGCACCTTCCTTCGAAGCCCGAAGCTGGTTCCTAAACAGCGTCGACATCAGTGTTTCTTGAAAGTCCTCGTCCCTGGTATGCAAGGGGCAGATGGTGCATGGGTGGGGGGGGCACAGAGAGGAGGCCCCCGGCGGGCACACACCCCTGACCCGGAGGGCCCCGCGTGAGTGTGAGTTCTGGCTCTCGGCAGAGGAGTTATGTGTGACAGTGGCACCGCCCCACGTGTGGCCGGACTGTGCCGTGAGGCTGACACTGAGTCAGCCGAGATGCTTGTGCGCAGCGCGCCAGAGCGGGGAGCGGTTTGGAGAAGGGGGCTTGGGACTGGTGAGATCCGGTTTCTTTTTTGCTTTTTTTCAATTATTTTAATGTTTTTTATTCATTTTTGAGAGACAGAGGGAGACAGCACGAGCAAGGGAGGGGCAGGAGAGAGGGAGATACAGAACCGGAAGCAGGCTGCAGGCCCTGAGCTAGCAGTCAGCACAGAGCCCGACGCGGGGCTCGAACCCACGAACCGCGAAATCATGACCTGAGTCAAAGTCAGACGCTTAACCGACTGAACCTCCCAGGCCCCAGAGATCCGGTTTCAAACCCTGGTCAGCTGCTACCCAACTGCACGACTTTGAGAAAGTCACTTTACTTGTCTGAGCTTTATTTCCTCGTGTGAAAGATGGGCCTATGTAAACAATAGCCCCTGGTGTTGTGCAGTGCGCAACCTGTGGAGCTGTGCACAGCGTCCCTTCCTTTCTTCTCTTTAGAAATCCCCACCAGTTTTCCAGGTTGTAGCAGCTCTTCTTGAGTGGGTTCTGTGATTCATTAATTGGGTTAATGCATGGGAAGGGGCTTTGTGGATAAATGCTGTTAGGGGTGCTGGGTTGCTGAAGGAGAAATGAGCCACAGATTCTGGGAGGGCCTGTCCCAGAATTCCTGGCGGTGGGTGGCTGGCCCACTCAGGGGCACACCTGGTGCACCTGTCACGGCAGCTGGCCAGGTGCCTGTAAGGGCAGCGAGCGGTGAATGAGTAAAATTGTGGTGGACCCACCACACTGGGAAGTGGGTTAGGGTCTCAGTGGGGGCCTCTGAGGGCACCGAGGGGGCCTGACCAAGACTGCATGGCGCCAGGGGGAGCTGGCGCTGAGGGCTTCCTGGAGGAGGTGGGACAGGAACGGAGACCCGAAGGCTCATGTGGCTGAGGCTGCCCACCCTTCTGTTCTCCAAGTACCAAACAAGCCCAGAGCTCCGGATGGCACATCGCCTATGTGAACAGAACGCAGCCTTTACCAGCGCCTTTGCGGATGGGTGTGGCCTCCTGATGAAGGTCTGGCTAAGGTATAAGGGGAAATGATAGACCTTTGGTGTTTAAAGGCCCAGCTGGCAGAGTGGCCCTTGTAATCTGTCTGCTTCTCCACCAGTTTGATGAGATGTGATGGCTGGAGCTCCAGCAGCCACCCTGGGCCAAGAGGTGACCTCCAGGACCTAAGCCAAGTGAGAGCAGAAATGCGAAGGCCAGTGTGTCCGGTGAGTGGGCAGTGGTCCCGCTGGCTCTAGGGAGGCGCCTCCGAGCTCTGGAGGACACAGCGTGAGCTTCGTCCTTGTTCAAGCTTCTCTTGTTTCAAGTGGTCCTGTTACGTAGCTAGACCTGATCCGGCTGGTGAAGGAGGGAGAGAGAGTTGCCGTGGGCAGCGGGAGCCCTTGCCCGGTGCCACATGGCTAGGGGCACGTGGTCAGCTGCAGCATGGAGGAGGAGTTTGGGGGGCCCGGTAAGGGGACTTGAGACGTCCAGGCCCATCCTAAGACGTGACTGTTCTAGCACCTTCCTCCGCCTCTGAGCCCGACGTGCCCATCCCGCAGGGCTGCCGAGGCTACGTAAATTTATCTGGGGCCCCAGTGGCCCTGACAGCCATTAGGTGATGCCTCCCAGTGACGGACCCGACGAGCCGTTTCCTCTGCTCAATCTCCCACGGGGACGGAGGGCCAGGCGAGGCTCATTGAGGGGGGAAGAGACAGAGGGAGCGAGGAGAGCAGCTCAGGCTGGACACCGCGGTGTGGCCCCGACGCCCGGAGAGGGACAGCGTCTTGCCCAAAGTGCCTGCGAGGCTGTGGGGGTGCTGGACCAGCCCCCTGCCCAGTGCTCTTGCATACTTCAGGCTGAGTTCCAGATGCTTCCATCAGCCGGGGGGGCTGTGCCTACAAACCTGTCTGTGAATACAGAGGTGAATAACCCCCTGGTGCCTATAGAGGGGCGGGGGTCGGGGAGGGAGGGGTCCTGAGCTGGGGGGGGTGCACCAGGACCCCCAACCCATGTAGGGACTCTGAGCACAGTTTTATGTCACCCCCAGAACCCTCTGCTTACAACAGGAGGGTAAAGACCCAGGCCCCTTAGCGTCACTTCCCACACCTGGGGGTAAGGGAGCCACGCCCACGCACAGATGCGGGGGCGGGGGGGGGGGCGTGTCAGGGGGGAGGCAAGCAGAGGGCCCCGTTCAGGGAAGTCCCCGCAGAGAGGGGACCTGCCTGCCGGCATTTAGTGCCTCAAGCCTGGGCTGCGGGGCCCTGGCCACTGGCCCTTAGTCTGCACCCCGCACTCCCAGGCTGGTGGCACCTGGGTCCCAAGCTTCTGAGGGTTCTGTGCTCCCCGGACCTCCAGCCCCTCGGGAGCAGCCTCGGCTGCTTTGTTGGGTCACAGTTTCCTTTGGTTCATTCCTTCCCCGAGTCCCTGGAGACGGAGTCTGGGGAGGCCTGGCCTCCCTGAGGGCAGGAGGCTGAAGCCCGTCCCCAGGTCCAGAGTGTGAACTCAGCTGATGTAGGGGACCCGGCTCCCATCCTCCCGTGACGGGGAGCTCACTCCCACCTAGGCAGGGCAGTCCCTGTTGGGGTCCCTTCGGGTCTGCTGAGCTGAAGTCCGTCTCCAGGCAGCGGTCCCTCTGGGATCTTAGCTTCAAGCTGCCTGCGATTATTCACAGAAGCTCCCAGAGAAACGCCAACAGCTCCGATGACCCGCAGTCGTTTGCCGTCTGGGCTGCAGGTTCTGGGCATCGATGACCACTCGCTGAGGGCTCGGGGACGGTCACAGGGCTTGGACCTCTGGTGTCTCCGGTCGTAAACTCCTCAAGTCTGAGAATCAGGGATTTTCTCCCCATTTCACAGATGAGAACACAGAAGCACTGAGAGGTGAAGTGAGGTGGCCAAGGTCATAGAGCTGGTCCGTGGGGAGCAGGGTCTCAGCCCAGGGACCTGCTGCTGACCTGGAGCCCTGGTGAGTAACCCGTTTCCCCCACCCCTGCCAGGACCGGGCACCCGGCTCCAGGGAGCCCTGGTCAAGGGCCTCTCCCTCCTCCCGGCCCCGCCTTTCCCCCCTCCCCTCCCCGCTTGCCTGTACCCCCAGCACAATGTCAGGTGCACGAGAAAGTGGCCCGTCCACTTTGATCGCTGCGGGAGGCTGTGGGCTCAGAGCGCCCCGAGGTTGAGGCGGGGAAGGGTCGGGACGCCGCGCTCAGCTAGGCCACGCGGCCCGGACAAATCGCAGAGCTGCTACTTTTGCAAAACCAGGAAAGCAAACCCCAATCTGATGGGAGGGTTCCCTGCAGAGGGGAGAGTCCCCGGCCCAGATGCTCCCCAACTTCTTGGCCCGGAGCCACCGAGCCTGGCTGCCTGCCGGTGTTCGGGCGTCTGCGCACCCCCCGGGCATCCACGCACGTTTAATTTGATTTAGGGGGGAATCATCTCCGGGGCTTTGGTGGTGGCAGCACTGACGGTCTATTTCCTGCTCCGCACGCAGTGTCGAGTTGGCATTAATGTAGAAAAATTAGTGTTATCAGGACTGCCTTTGGAGCGGTCCCAGCCCCAGAGCCCCTGACACGTTAATTAAACTTGATAAATGCTCTTGTCTAAAGATAACTTTTGAACAATGGATCCAGTCACCCACTTACTGGTGGCATATGAGCTCCAGCAAATTGCCGAGGCGGTGCTCAGAGATCCCCAGGCCTG
>NC_043709.1:4378377-4381378 GCF_006229205.1 Suricata suricatta
CATCCAGGGGAGCAGGGGGGCATCCAGGGGGACAGGGGGCGTCAGGGGAGCAGGAGGGCGTCCAGGGGAGCAGGGGGGCGCCTCTCCCCAGTTCCAGGCAGGCACTCTGTCCCCTTTGGCTCACGATGGCTTCACACGCCCCCCTCGTGCTCAGCGCCGAATCTGTCACCAAAGCAAACCCCTCCGGACGGGCACCATCGGGGGGACGGAGAGCCTGCAGACGGACTTCTGTCCCCACCCCCAGCTGTCGTCTTGGGCCCACCCTGGAAAATGGCATCGCCTTCCGTGATGTGCTGTGCCGCTCTGCCCTCCCCAGGCCCCCGAGCCGGAAAAGCCCAGTGGTGCGCGAAGCCCCTCCCAGGACGTTAGCAGCAAACCTGACCTTCCCAGCGTGGCCCAGCCCAGCGGGGGACACCCGGGTCACATGCCGTAGGCAGCATCCTAATTCCATCTGACGGTGCCCAGTGCAGAGACAAGAGGGGCCCTGGCGGGGGTGGAGGGGCCACTGGGGAGTGTCTGTGCCCCTCCAAAGACCCTGTCGGGAGACGGGACACTATTCAGAGGAACAAGTGGAGAAAGACACAGGTGGTCCCTCAGTCACCAAGACCTTTGTCTGCCTGGGAGCGGCGTTCCTGTCCCTCCCTGTCCACGCCCCTCGGGACTCCCCAGCGTGGCTGTGGCTTTGACCTTGGCCTAACTCGGAGCCCCAGGCCTGCATACGCCCCAGGGTGGCCGGAGGAAGAGGGCGGGGCGGGCGCCAGTCCTGGGGTCACTCGCAGCTGTGTGGCTGGAGGCAGATGCCCGGCCTCTCTGAGCCTCGGTGTTCTCAGCCGACCACCACTCCCTCCGGCAGCAAAGAGGGGACGTTCAGGGGCATGACACCCCCACCGGCCCTCCGCCCAGGCTCCAGGTAAAGGAGACGCAGCCCGTGCCCTGGGCCAATAGCAGGTGCTTAATAAAAATTTGTTGAACGAACGAATGAATGTTGAATGAATGAAGGAGTGGATGTTGAATGAGTGAGTGAGTGAGTGAGCAGATTTGCCGGTGGCGAGTTCCTTTTCCTCTCTGGGCCTCGGTTTCCCTACTGTCGGTGGGGGGGTAGGACCAGGTCATCACCCTCTCCTGCCTCAGCCTCACGATGCTGCCCTTCCTCTGGGGCCTAAAGGGCAAGTGACGGCAAAGAAACAGGAACTGACGTGTATGAGGCACCAACTGGATACCAAGCACGCCGTCCTGGGCGACTGTACCTCAGAAATGAATCTGGCAAAGTTCTGGCCTTTGAGGTTCAAGGTGAGGAACTCCACGGAGGGGCCCGTGCTGGAGACCTGGGACTCCGGGGCTGTGGGAGCCTGGGGTGGGGGGCCTCTGGCACCAGATGGAGGGACAGGGAGGCTGCACGGGGACTGAGCCTCGGGTGAAGAAATAACAGAGGCCGAGGACGTGTGCAAAGGCACTGGAGCAGGAGAGGGCATAAGCCACATTCTGCCGCTGCCGTTCTAAGGAGAAAGTATAACCGAGGAGGGTTGAGGTCTGGCTGGGAGCCCAGGCGGGTCACAGAGGCCCTGCGGGCGGCGGGGAGCCCAGGATGATCTCCAGGGACGGGAGTGGCAAGCTCAGAATTGCTCTCTGGACCAAGTGGGCCGCCGTTGTCTCTGTGGGGGCTGGAGGCTGACGGCCGGGACACTTAGGGGCCTAGATGCAGGAGGCCCCCCACCACCCCGTGGCTTGTTTGCAAGGTGTTTTCACACCCCAGCTCCTTAACCCTCCTGGCCGTGGCCCTGGCCCCCCCCAAGCTGCTGGGAGATTGTAATGATGTGACCGCCCTCTTCACCAGGTGCCTTTGCAGCGCCCTCCCCCTGCGGGGGCGTGGCCCGTCCGCTCCGGCCCTGATCCTGGCCTTGTGGGACGAGGCGGAAATGACCAGGTGCTGTGCTGAGGAGGCACCCACGCGCGAGCTCTGCGCCCCTCCCACGGCCACGGCCACATGCCATGCGTCCCCAACGGCCAGCCCACTGCCAGCCAGGTTGGTGAGATCCCCAAGACCCAAAGAGCCGCCCAGTGGAGCCCGGCCCGTGGGGCTGACCCGGGAGCCCTGAGTTTTGGATGCTTTGTTAAAAGCAGCATTGCCGTGGCAGTACAGTTCTCCCTCCCTGTTTTACTGTTTTTTTAAAGTTTATTTATTTTGGAGGGGGAGGGGCGGAGAGAGAGAGGGAGGGAGAGAGGGAGAGAATCCCAAGCAGGCCCCTCCCTGTGGCCTATGCCCCGTTCCCCCGAGTGTCCCCGTCCTGACTTCCGTCGTGGCCGCCCGCTTGCGTCTCTCTGTGGCTTCCTCAGCCAAACAGGAGCCATCGCCTTTGAAGTCTCTCGACGCTCAGGAGTCGCCTTCCCTTACGCTCCCTAAGGCGCCCGTGGAGGGGCGGGGGCTGCCTGACCCAGGACAAGCGGGTCTTCACCTCCGGCCGACCGCAGGCCCTGGGGCGGCTCAGCGAGCTCCTGCGTCCCGGGTACCCTGCTCGATCCGGTGGGCAGGCGTGGTCCTGCCTCAGGAGGCCGTGGTGGCAGTCTCCTCCCCTGTCCTTTGCTCACCCGCAGGCTTTGACTGCCTGGAGGCGGCAGAGTGGTGACAGCCGGTCCTACTGTGCCATTTTCCTCTGTTTTCTGGGACCGTTTTACAGAGAGGCTGCCCCTCCTGCCATGTCTCTCCCCCCTCCCCCCTGCACTATTTGGTTAACAGGCACCAAAGGGGAGGCCGGGTCAATGTTGGATTCCTTCCCTCTGTTCTCTGGGTCTCAGGACGAGTCTGTCCCCTCTCACTGGGAGGTGAAAAGGCCCCCTTCCAGGCTCCCTCGTGAGCCCCCTAAGGGCAGGGACAGCGTCTGATGGCAGCCTGGGCCCCCCTCTGCTTTGGGCAGACTGGCGGCAGGTGCTAGAACCGTCCTGAAGGGCTTCCAGAAATCACCGCGCCCCCCCCCCCCCCCCCCCCCCCCCCCCCCCCCCCCCC
>NC_043709.1:4381478-4426616 GCF_006229205.1 Suricata suricatta
CCCCCCCCCGCCCCCCCGCCCCCCGACACAGAATTAAATACGAATATTTGAGTTCGATGTAAAATGTGTTTGCGGGACAAGGTGACGGCTGTCGAACGTACACGAGGCCTGTGGTTCGTGTCCGCGAGGCTGGGTAGCTGAGCGCCGTCCCCTCGGTCCCTGACGGAAACGCCAGGCTGTGTGCAGCGGCCTCCTGCTTTCGCCGATAAAGATAAGCCACCTTGGCCCCCGCTGTGGCTCAGTCGGTTGAACATCCGCCTCCTGGTTTCAGCTCAGGTCATGATCTCACAGTTCAGGGGCTTGAGATCCCATGTGGGTTCTGTGCTGCTTGGGATCCTCTCTTCCTCTCTCTGCCCCTCCCCTGCTGTTTCTCTATCAGAATGAATAAACATTATAAAAAGAAATAAGTCACTTTGTGGACAGGCCCAGGCTCTGTGGGCCCCGGGGACGGCAGGGCGGCGGGGACTCACACCAGAGCCCCCTTCCTCCTGGCTGAATGTGGTGCCCTGGGGGGGCTCCCTGAAATGAACGTGTCAGCCGCCGTTGATTCGCTGCCCCGGGGCCTGCTGTCCACAGTGTCTCCAGCGTCCCTCCGCTGGGCCGAGTGACAGAGTCACAGGGCCCGGGGTTAGGACGTGGACACCTGGGGCCATCAGTCGGCTGAGTGCATCCCCGAGCCTGCTCAGCACCCCGTGGGTCCCCACTCTGCCTCCAGGCTCTGCCCAGGTCTGCGAATCAGCCCACGTGTGTCTGGGCTCCAAGCAGCCGCCAAATTACCTTCCTGTCACGCTGTCCCTTCCATCTGGAAGGTCATCCTGCCCGAAGCTTCTCTCCCCTCATTTCAGATGACCTATTTCTCTCTTTTTTTCTTTTCAATTTATTTATTTTTGAGAGAGAGAGAGTGAGAGACCATGTGCAAGCATGAGAGAGCCAGAGAGAAAGAGAGAGTCCCCAGCAGGCTCTGCACAGTCAGAGCAGGGTCCGACGTGGGGCTCGATCCCACGAACCGTGAGATCATGACCTGGGTGACATCAGGAGTCGGGTGCTTAGCTGAATGCATCACCCAGGTGCCCCCAGACCCCCCCATCTGGTGAAGAAGCTGGAAGGCCAGCTCCAGGCACAGGGCTCTGACACAGGAATGCTCAGTGCTCCCCACACACTGTCCCCTGCGGGAGCACCTCCAGGGTGAACCCCCTCCCCCGCGGGCTCCCTGCCCGGCTTCCCGCTGAGATGGGCACTGGGACGCAGCTACAGACGGTGACAAGCACACAGGGTGCTTGCGCCGGGTGAGGGGTCTCCCTGCCGTCAGCCTGCGGGCAGCCCCTGGGGGACGGGGCTGGAGACCCCACACACCCGGTCCCCGGGCAGGGGCGGGGGTAGAAACCTGGGAGGCAGTCCGTGCCGGCCGCGTCTTAGGCAGGGGGGTGGCCCTCGGCAGACCTACTGCTCCTGCGTGGCCACGGCTGTCCTGAGGCTCGGGCCCGCGGACCTCGTGGGCGCCCCTCCCCGCCCCTGCGAGCCGGCCCCCCGCCCTGCCCTCCCCGAGGAGGCTCTGGGACGAGCAGCTCATCAGGCCGCCGGCGCCTGGTTATTGTTAGATCTCAGCCGCACTCGGAGCGAGGCCCCCTGGGAAGTGGGTGACATCATCGCTCCGAGGTCCGGGGGCACCTTCCCCGGAGGCTCAGCCAAGTGCGGGCCCGCCCCTCGTGCCCCCCACCCCTGCCCCGGGGCCTGGGCGGGGGGTGGGGCAGACTGGACGCGGGGCAGACACTGGCTCCTGCATGACTGCAGGCCCTCAGCCCTCCTGAGCAGTGGGGACCCCCCCAAGTGCTGGGAGGATCAGCACCACCGCTGTGATGGACAGGACGGACCACCTGGGCCGGCAGCCTCACGCCGCACTCCCTCCGGCCTCAGTGGCTGACTCTGGAATGGGCGCAAGGCCCAAGCAGGAAGTAGTCATTTTCCACCTTACACAGAGCTGACGTTGCCGGAGCAGCGACGCACCGCCTGACGGGACTCGCTCTCGGTGCCCGGTGCAGCTGCCCCGGCCCGCGAGGCTAGAGGACGCGGGCTGCTTGCTTTCCTGTTGGGGAGGAGGCCGAAGCCGGCTTGGAATGTGGACTGGATGTCCGGGGCAGGAGCAGCCTCGGTGCAACCACGAGGGTAGAATCTGATGGCAGAACAGGGCACAGGCTAGGGGTGAGATGGTGGTGCAGACACAAATGTGTACACTTGCTTCTTTTTTTTTAATCTAAAACTGTTTTTATTTATTTATTTTTAGTTTGTTTAAATTTATTTTTGAAAGAGAGAGGGAGAGACAGAGAGAGAGAGACAGAGCATGATCAGGGGAGGGGTAGAGAGAGGGAGACGCAGAATCCAAAGCAGGCTCCAGGCTCTGAGCTGTCAGGACAGAGCCCACCGTGGGGCTCGAACCCACAGACCATGAGATCATGACCCGAGCCGAAGCCGGACGTTCAACCGACAGCCACCCAGGCGCCCCAACACTCGTCCCTTCCTGAAACCTCACAAAACGATGGCAAAGATCCCCGGACAGGCATCAGTCCCAAGCACCAGAGTAAAGTAGAGGAAACCAAAGCGGTGCTTCTGGAAGCTGGAAAAGTTGTGGGTGAACCGAGGCCCCCCAGGCAGGGCTGAGACACCAAAACTCAGCGAGGCTGGGAAAGCTGAGGGTCGACAAAAGGCTCAGCAACTGGTGACCCCAAGTCACTCCGGAAGTGGGGGGGACCGGGGGATTATCTGGAGCGACAGCCATCGGTCTCCCTCCACTGCTCGCTCCACCGGGCGATGGCCCCTTCCCGAGCTCAGCAGAAAGCCCGAGTTGTATTTTCAGAAGAGGATCCTCTGTTCATTCAGGTCACTAGTAGGAAACACCCTGCCCGAGTGGCCGGTAAACCGCAGACATTTACTCCTCGCGGTTCTGGAAGCCGGGAGGTCCCAGGCGGAGGCGCCGGCGCGGGGCGCTCTGGGGAGAGCCGTCCTCACAGTCCACGGCCGGCAGCTTCTCGCTGGGTCCGCACACGCAGGCGGGTGGAGGAGGCTCTCTGGGGTCTCTTACGGGGGCGCTGATGCCATCATCAGGGCTCCAGCCGTACGACCTGAGCGTGTCCCGAAGGGCTGCCTCCTACGACTGTCACTGTGGACATTATACGGAGCCAAGATATGAATCTGGGGGAGGATCAGGGTTCAGACCTTAGTCAGGGCAAGGCACTGGGGGTGCCAGGAGCACGTGAGCACGGGGACATCAGGGGGACATCAGGGGACATCAGGGACATCAGGGGACATCAGGGGGACATCAAGGGACATCAGGGGGACTTCAGGGGACATCAGGGGGACATCAGGGGGACTTCAGGGGACATCAGGGGGACATCAGGGGACATAAGGGACACATCAGGGGGACATCAGGGGACATCAGGGGACATCAGGGACACATCAGGGGACATCAGGGGGACATCAAGGGACATCAGGGGGACATCAGGAACATCAAAGGGACATCAGGGGGACTTCAGAGACATCAGGGACATCAGGGGGACATCTGGGGACATTAGGAACATACTCAATATTAAGACCCCTTGTTGTATTCTTCCCCGTCTCCGTGGGCAAGAGGTCAGAGGTCATTTCCGGGAGCCTGACCTTTCCAGGTGGGAAGACCCGCCCTCTGAGCCTGGGTGGTCCCCGAGCAAACAGCTCGGCCGATGAAGACCTCAGTCGGCAAACACTAGCTGAGGGCTTGGCGCCTTCAATCAGCGTTTCCTTGTTTAAAAATGAACCGCACACTTGGGGCGCCTGGGGGGCGTGGGTGTGGAGCGTCCCACTTCGGCTCGGGGCAGAAAGCATGTCCAGAACACCGGCTCTGTGCCAAGGAGCTGTGAACCAACAGACCAGACATAAGCACGTCGGGACGGCTCTGGTGCAGAGCGTGGGGTGTAGACAGAGTCGGTAGGGAGCTTGTGGCTGAGTTGGTAATAAGGGCTTGGAGACTGACCAAGTACAAAACAAATACATCTGTTGACCTTAACTTCAGGGAAACACAGCTTGGGCAGAGAAGGCGACTGATTACAGTTCACTCCGCAGCTGACTGTCCGTCGCATTTCAGACATGGTCACGGAAACCCACATTGCTGATCCCATCACACCACGAGATCGCCGCGACAGGAGGCTGAGGTTGGCGTGCGGTTTGTGGGAGGCGAAAGAAGGCTATGTCCCCGTGTCCCGTAGTGGCCAGCCCAGGGACAAGCCAGAGTCCCCGAGTCATCAAAACAAGGAGGTTATTTAGAGATGCCATGCTAGCAATGAACACGATAATCTAGAAACAACTGAAAAGCTTTGCCCTTGGGAAGGGGGACAGGCGGGGGCGGGAAGGAGGGGGCCAGGCTGCTGTTTTGGGGAAGCAGATGATTCTAAATGTCGTGCGAGGGTGCCAGATAAACCGACACGGAGCTGGACGCGTTCTGCACCCGGCGTCAGCCTTAGATGGGTTCCAAATCCTTGTTAAATCAGAAAAACACATGCCTCCCCGCCGGCGCACCGCCCGCCGGGCTTTCAGCAGATGCCTCTGAGCGGCCACGGCAGGAGTCTCGGTGACCCACGTCCACGGAGCCGACCTCCAGGCCCCCACGCGTCACGCTCTTCCCCACGTGAGGCACGCGGCTGGCCTGGCCAGCCTCCCACACTCGCTTCCAAACCTGCTCCGGCAGTGTCCCTGCCACCGCAGGGTGACCCAACGCGAGTGAGGAAAGAGTTTGGTTCCCGGGGAAAAGAAACCCCCGTCTCTGAGGACTCAGTAAATGCGGAACAATCAAATAGCTCTGCGCTGGAGGGATTTAAAGTCCAGAAGCTTCTGTGCTCCGACCGCATGGGGCCTCTCTTCGTCCGTCTGTCACTTGGGGAGAAACCCTAAGCTGGAGACGGTGACAGTGCCCAGGCGCTGGGTTGCCACGGCGGACACTCGCAGAAATGCCATCCGTCGCCGGAGGAAAGTCCCCGCCTCACAAGGACGTTCAGGCGGATGTTTTCAACCTGAAATGAGATGTTGAACATAGACGTTGTGTTCGTTCCTTTAAAAAATTGAGATCTGATTCCGACAACATGCCATCAGCCATTGTAAAGTACAGAATGGGGGGTGGGGCGCCTGGGGGCTCAGGCGGCTCAGCGTCTGACTTGGGCTCAGGTTATGATCTCATGGCTCGTGAGTCTGAGACCCAAGTGGGCTCTGTGCTGCCGGCTTGGAGCCTGGAGCTGCTTCCGATTCTGCGTCTCTCTCTCTCTACTCCTCCCCTGCTCATGCGCTCGCTCTCTCTCTCTCTCTCTCTCTCTCTCGCTCTCTCTCTCTCTCTCTCTCTCTCGATTCTCTGCCTAACAATCCCTTCTTGAGTGACTCGCACACATCTTACCCTGATGGTCTTGGCCGGGAGGGCTGTGTGCTGAGCGTGGAGGGTCGAGCGGTGGGTCCCTCGGAGGGGAAGCCCCCAGACACGGGGCCGCAGAGTCGGGAGCGGGGGAGACAGACGCCGTCCGCGTCATGAGAGCACCCGGACCAGCCATGCCGCCGCCGCACGTTGTAGGACCTTTTCTCACCGCGGGAGTTGGGCTTCCCGCCCTGACCTGTAGCAGACGCAATCCCGCGGAGTCCCGGTGGGACCTTGGTGAGTCGTCCCTGAGCCCTCCTTCCTTCACTGACCTTGACCGTGAGGATCAGCTGCCTCCTCCCATTCCCACTGTGGTTGTGACCCTGAGAGAGGAGAGGAGGAGGGGCGGGCGCCGGCCCTTTGACCTTCTCTGCTGCTCTCCTCTCTGTGCACAAGCCCTTGGGTAGGACGACCAGCCGCTCGCCGCCCTGGGCTGAGGCGCCTGCGTGGCTGTCCAGCACCTGCTCACGGGTGCTGTTGGCACCCCCGGTGCCACGCCGGGTTTCTCCGCACACTCATGAGGCAGCCCCGCTCAGCTTCACGACCCCAGACTCACGCACCTCTGTGTGGCCTCCAGCACGCTTGTTGACCTCTCTGGGCTCCTCTTTCCCGCTGGTGAAACTGAACCGTTGGACTCCACTGATGGAAATGGAATGTGAGCCACGTACGAAGTTTCAAATTTCCTGGCAACCACCTCTGAGAAGTAAAAAGACGTAGGTGAGGTGTTTTAAGAATACACTTCATTTTGCTCCGGGTATCTGACACGTTTTTACAACGTGTAATCGATAGGAGTCATTAATGAGACAGTCTCGAATTTTTTTTTTTTTTTTTGGTTCGGAGCCTTCAAAGTCTGATTGCGTGTTGTAGACTTGACATCTCGGTGTGGAGCGGCGGCATCTGAAGTGATTGCAGCCACACGTGTCTAGTATGGGACCACGCTGGACGGGATGTCTAAATCTGTGCTTTAAAAAAATTTTTTTTCATGTTTTATTTCTTTTTGAGAGAGAAAGAGAGACAGCGTGAGCAGGTAAGGGTCAGAGAGAGAGGGAGACACAGAATTGGAAGACAGGCCCCGGCTGTGAGCTGTCAGCACAGAGCCCGACGCGGGGCTCGAACCCACAGACCACGAGATCATGACCTGAGCTGAAGTCGGGCGCTTAACCTGCTGAGCCCCCAGGCGCCCCTAAATTTGTGCTTTAGGCTCCAGGACCAATTTTTCAAGTAAGACTTTGTTCAGGGTCCCATCACCTAAGCAGACAAGGGAGGAGGTTTTCTGGTTGTTTCAGGGTCTCGCTCAACCTTCTCCCCCGCCCTGGGGACCCCCCCGCTCCCCCAGCCAGCCTTCTCCACCTCCTTGCCCCACACAGGGGCTTCTGGAAATCACCGTGCAGCCCCGAGGACCCTACTGTGGTGGCCTTGGCTGACCGTGAAACGCAGAGAGAGGGACTCCTTCCTCCCCGGCCTCCATGTGGGACGGAGGCCACTCCGGAAACCCGCTCTCGCTCCTTCACCGGGTCAGTCCGTCCGGGACCAGCCGCGGTTACAAGTGAGTTCGGGAGGTCTGATGACTCACGTGATTTTTTTCTCAGGGAAAAGTTCCGTGCAGGCTGGTGGCTGGGAGCGTGCGAGGACGTCCTGGGCGATGACCCGCAGCTGTGGGGGGAGGAGACAGCGAGCTGGGGCTTCCCCTCGACGTGCAGGAACATGACCCCGAAGCAGTGCAGGTGCAGGGGGTCCCCCCGGGGCTCAGGGGGCGGTGCAGGTGCAGGCGGTCCCCCCGGGGCTCAGGGGGCGGTGCAGATGCAGGGGGTCCCCCCGGGGCTCAGGGGGCGGTGCAGGTGCAGGCGGTCCCCCCGGGGCTCAGGGGGCGGTGCAGGTGCAGGGGGTCCCCCCGGGGCTCAGGGGCGGTGCAGGTGCAGGCGGTCCCCCCGGGGCTCAGGGGGCGGTGCAGGTGCAGGGGGTCCCCCCTGCTGCCTCCTCTGCTCAAAATGCTCCTTCTTTACTGCCCTTCTCTTCCGGTTAGGCTCTGATGAGCTCCCTTCCCGTGTCGCTCTCTCGGGGAAGGCAGACAGAAGCCACCTGGGGTCCCACAGACCCGGCCACCCCCACGAGGAGGAGGAGCCGGACCAGCGTGAGGCCACAGGAGGGACTTTGGGGGCAGTGGCAGCCAGAGGATGGGGTTTGCATTTGACAATGACCTCTCTGGCTGCCCGGCAGATGGAGAGCAGATAATGACGCTTCTATTTTTAAGAAAGGCTGACTCCCTTGGTGGTGCCCTGCGGAAAGGGCATCCCTGCGTGATGCCAACTTTGATGAATAATCTCAACTCCATTGAACTATTTTACCAGTGCCCCATGGTAAGAGGCTTATGAATTATTCAGCCTCACAGCGGTCTCTGCAGAGGGGCCCTGGCCGCTAATGAGCAGTGGGCCGGGGGACCCCAGTGAGCGATGGGTCGGGACGGAGGCGGTCAGCGGAGCCGCCCGGGGAAGCCTTTGGATCTTCTCAGCAGCTCAGCCAAGGGTTCGAGCCACGCCCCCCCTTCTGAAACCAAGCCACCTCCTTCATGTCCACGGACCTTGATACGTGTTCTCCGTGGTGGGTCAGACCCCGTGCTGCCCACTGGGGCCCCGGAGATGAGCCCCACACAATCTTGAGCTGTACCCTTGGGGGTGTGGGGGGAGACTGAGGCCCAGACAGGCTGAGGTGGGAGGGTCGTCAGGGACGAGTGAGCTGTGGGAGCCCGGGTCTGGAAGAGCTGCCTGGAGTGACAGGAGAGGCGCTGTCTGAGCTGGGTTTTGAAGCATGTGTAGGAGTTCACTGAGTGCACCAGGTAGTTGAAAAACACCCTTGCTTCTGGAAGGCTGCAAGGTCACAGGGCACGCGTGCAGACGGTCCAGGATAGGAGGCCAGATGTATGACCCCAGTCCTGGGCTTTGCACTTCGGGCTGGTGTGTTTGGACTTTGCCCTGGAGCTCTGCAGAGCCCGTTGACAGAGTTCAAACGGGGCAGGGTGGCTCAGTGGGTAGAGCCTCCGACTCTTGATCTCAGGGTTATAGTTCAAGTCCCACCTTGGGCGTGGAGCCTACTCAAAAACAAACAAACACACAAACAAACAAACAAACAAATACAAGGATTTAAGCAAAGGGGTGACACAAATCTGTAATTTACAGAACGGATCACTCAAGGCACATTCAAGTGACCAGAGGTGCTCCCCGTCTACTGGAGTGTATTTTGGGAGCGGGGGAACATCACCCGCTGCAGAACTCTGGGCACAGAGAGGGGAAGGTTTGCCCAAGACCCTCCCGAGACCCCGATGATGCCCCGTGGCCGATTCCCACCCCGTGTCGCCCCCTCCCACACCAGGGCCGGTCGGTGTGGCCAGAAGCGCGCAGAAATGCTGGTGTGTGTCTTCTGAAATCAGGGTGTAAAAGACGCTGCATATTCCATCTTGGCCCTTCTTTCTCTCGCATTACCTGTTCTGGGGAGACCCACTGTGGCTGTGGATGCAGCCCGATAGCACAGGCCACGTGACGAGGACCTGGGGTTCCTGCCAACAGCCCCATGAGGATCCCGGCCCGTGCCAGATTCTGGGCTCTTGTACGTGGTGTGAGGGAGTGCACATTTGCTGGTTTTGGCTGCTGAATGCTAGGGTTATTTGTTACGCAGCAGTAGATAGCGATGCACATAGATCTTCAGTGGTCAATCCAGGCAAAGGGTCCTAACTCCTGCCTTTGTCTCTGCTGCTCAGCCCTCCACAGTTTTATGCCCTTGCCTTGGTCCCTCCTCCCTAAGTCTGCCACGTGGATTTGGAGTTCCCCGCTAGTGACAGGGGCCTGGGGCTGAGATGTAGACACACCCACCAGTTATGGACCTGCCCGTAACACGTATCCGCTGCCTGAGGGGTGGACCCTCCATTTTGCTACCTGCCTGGCCACCGTCTGTCACTGAGGCCCCCTTATCCTTGCCTGGCCCCAGCTGAGCCCTGGAAGACTCCTGAGGGGTGCCCCATGTTCAGCCAGCACCCCCTTTCCCATCCCAGGCTGCGCCTCCAGGAGGGAAGGGGCCCCGCCTACCTCATGCACAGCAGGGCCCCCCAGTACCTGGCACGGTGCCTGGCACAGACTGGGTGCTCCACGGACTGCTGGATGGATGGCACCTCCACGGGGGCTTCTGGCTCCCCGAGGTGAGGACAGCGACAGCCCCGTAGGCTCCCAGCACGTGTGCCTGGCTCTCAGTGCCGACAGCAGCCCAAGGCCCCAGCCGACCCTCCAGGGACCATGGCCCAGGCCTGCTGCCTCAAAGAGGGAGGCGACGGGGGCAGGGACATCTTGCCCAGACGGTGTGGGCTTGCGTCGGCACGAGGCAGCGTGAGCAGCTGTGTGGTCAGAGGCACCTGCTCTGGCAGCCGAGGTGGCCTGACTCCAGGGGCCTCGGTGCCTGAGACGCAGCCTCCTGGCCCTGCCCCCACCGCCTCCGGTCCTTGGGGAACCTGGGGCGTGTGGACAGCGGGAGCCCGTGTGCACAGGGTCACAGAGCAGGATGCCGAGGCTGACTGAGCCTCTGGAGGCTGCAGGAGGGACACTTCTGCAGGGTGGTGGGACAAGTGGAGTGTCCCCAGGGAGAGAGCCGGGGGAGCGTGGGCTGGGCGCACCGGCAGTGTCAGCAAAGCTCAGCGGAAGCCATGTGGCCCGGCCTGGCCCGCGTCCTCTTCCTCCTGGGTGAGAGGCCCCTCTAGGGCCTTAAGCCCGTGCAGCGTGCTGAAGGCAGCCATCCCCCCATCGCCACCCTCCCTGTGCATCTGCCCACATCGCCAGTCAGTTGGCGCCCAGGCCTCTCAGAGGCAACCGCTCCTGAGCAGAGCCCCTGACGGGAGGGGCAGGAGAGGGTACTGAGGAAGAACAGGGACCCTGCAGTCAGGGTGTCACCATTTCCATTCAAGTTCTGTTGCTCCCTGGCTGTGCAACCTTGGGCACATTACTGAACCTCTCTGTGCAAACCAAGGGTGTGTCAAGAAGTCAGGGGCCAGGAGACTTGAGGAGCAGGTGGGGGTGTAGAGGGGAGGTAAGCAGTGCAGGACTGAGCCTGGGACCATTCTGGGGGCTACAGGTGGCAGCTACTTCATCCAGAGGGGTGGCAGTTCACCTTCCATTTAATCTGCACAGCAGTCCATGAGCGGGGGGCACTGCACATGCCCATTTTACAGATGAGCAAACTGAGGCTTTAAGAGGTAAAATTACTTGCCCAAGGTCACATGGCCAATAAGGGGCAGGGTGGAGGTTCAAGCCCAGACCAGTCACAACCCCCAGCCTGTGCTGCTGACCAGGGGGCCGCCCTGGACCCAGGATTCCCGGGGTTGTATGCAGGGAAGGGGGCCTGCTCTGACCAGCCAAGCCTGCCCAGGAGCCAGGCTCAGAGGTGGGCTGCATCCGGCTGAGGGAGGTGGAGCCTGTGAGCTGAGTGGGTGGAGCCTGTGAGCTTCAAGTGTCTGACATTCTGTCCTGGATCTGCAGAAATGACCTGGGCTGCACGGGGCTGGGCAGGAGGGACAGCAAGGTGGACACAGAAGGCTGAGAGAGCGAGCACCAGTCTCCTGGAGACTCATCGATGCCTCTCTAGAAGAGAGAAGACAGGACCTGAGTCATAAGGCTGAGGAAGGTTGGCCTGGAAGATGAGAGAACAGTGGCAGGTGCAAAGGCACTGGGGCCCGTCCTGGTTGGCCCATTCAAATCCTTGCTCTACCACCTACTAGATGTGCAGCCAAGGGCCCAACATGTCTCTGTGTCTCAGTTTCCTCATTTGTAAGCAGGAAGGGAGCAGAGAGCAGTAGTACTTACCTGCTCGTGTCCGTGGGTGAAATGTGTGTGCAGGGCTTTGAGCAGGGCCTGCACGTGCACATTATTGTCCTGGGGATCGTCTGGAAAGCCCTCTCATATTGTTAGGCTCCTCCCAACCCCCAGTGGAGGAAGTGGCCGCGTGAATGCAAATCCACAAAAGGCAAACGCAGGTGTCAAACCCCGCTGGTGACGACCTTCTAATTGGCACTGAAAAGGAGCGTGTTCGGCCGCCCGCTCAGACGCCAGCACTGCTGCGTGAGGAGCTGCTGTTGACGCTCTTAACAAGCCTGCGGTTCCAGCCAGAGGGCCACCGGCCAGGCCTGGGGTGACTGGGTCCTTGGCAAAGGCCACCAAGCGGGATGCTGACGTACCTTCCCCCACTCTGAGCCCAAGGACGGTGAGCCCAGGGGCCATCCCCCCCGTCTCTCTGGTCAGCACCCCAAATCTCTGGCGTCTGGGGCCCCGGTGTTATGAGGACTGGACGCGGCCCTGGGGCAGGTGGAGGGGGCGCCGAGCCCCCGCCTGTCTCGCAAAGCATCTCCCTGCGGAGAGGGAGTGGGCTCTGGGGGCCGTTGGGGGGGCACCGGCCATGCCTGCCTCTGTCTGTGAGCTAATAGGCAGCTGTTCCCGCCTCTGTGCCAGCTGGACCCCAGCGCCACGCACCCGAAGACTTCTGCTAATTAAAGTCAGGTTTTGACATTTGGGATTTTTTGCTGAAGACGGGAGATCACGTGCGGCCGTCAGCGGGGAACTGAAGCGTCAGATTCCGCCTAAACACAGGGCCCCAGGCAGCTGGCCATTATGACTCCGCACGTTCTAGGGCTTTTATTTATTTACTGAACGCATCGCTACTCTTCGCCACATTCCCAGGAGGATCTGAAGTGGTCAAAGATCAGCAAAGAACGAGTTTGTCTTGATACAGAAAAAAAAAATCCAACGTGAGCATGATTTCTGGAGTCTGAAAGGAGCCGTGTATAAATCCTGCTCTGTTGCCTTCTAGCTGTGTGTCCTCGGGCCCAAGTCATTCACCTCGCTGAGCCTCGGTTTCTTCGTCTGTACGATGGGTGCATGCAGTGCCTTCATGGTGAGGGTCTGGTGAAGGTGAAATTAGGTCATGAGGTAAAATAGCTTTGAATAGATCCTTCCAAAGACGCTTGTTTAGAATGGGTCACAGAATGAGAACAGAAAAGGGACGTCAAAGGAAAGAAGCAGGGCAGGGGTGCGTACTGTGGCCTAGCCTGGGAATTGCACCCCTCCCCCCTCCCCCCTGGACGGCCCCGGGCGGATCTGAGAGGCTCATGGGAACCAGAGGCTGCGGCGCAGGGAAAGGGAGGACGTGGGAGACTGAGGCACGACCGCTCTCCTGCTGCAGGAGTTGAGAGCAGAAGGGAAGACGAGGCGAGGGGAGGGCAGGGTGGGGAGGGGAGAGCCAGGGCTCAGACCCGAAGCCCCCCTGCCCCGCCCAGCCTCAGCCGGCCCCTGCACTAGCGATGAAGTCCCCGCTCTGCTGACACCTGAGTTCGGGGCCAGCAGGTGCAAGCGCGGGAAGGCGGGCCCAGTGCGGAGCCGTGGGGGCCAGGGCACGCCCTCCAGCTGCCCGGCCAAGGCGGCGTCGGCAATTTCTCGGCTGGAACAGAAGGGAAGACGATGGCTCTCCCGTGTCCTGATGCAGGGCAGTGCCCTCCCATGGGCCCCGTGGGGCCAGCGGCATCCCCAGGACAAGGTCTCAGCCTAGAGCTCGGGGCAGGGCCTGGAGCAGGGGCCGTCCCGGGGCGGAGCCGAACCGCGGGGCCTGCAGGCAGCCGCCAGGGGCCGGGCAGAGGGACGGCCACAGTGGAGGAGCCGGGGCTGGCGTGTCGGTCCCCGGTCACGCTCCCGCGTTCAGAGCAGGCCCGGACCTGGCGCCCGCTCTGAGCTGCCCGTCCCTCGACCCACAGAGGGTCTAGGGTCTCCCCTCTTCTGGCCTCGATGCCTAGGGGGCCTCTCTGCAAGGCAGCCGGAGGGAGAGCTGGCCCTCAGGTGGCCCTCGGGCCCCGGGATCCTCCGTCCCGACCTCTGGTCTCCGCTCCTGCCTTCTTCCCCTCCAGGCTCACGGAGCCTGGTTCTGCCTGCGGAGCTTTCCCTCTGGGGGTCTGCAGGCTGCCCCCGCCTCCTTCCCCTGACCACCCCACTGCAGGGCCGCCCCCACCCTGCGCTCGCCTCCACTCTGCCCTGTGTTATCGCTTCTTGTTTTCTTTTCTCTGCCTCATGGTGAGCGCCTGACTGACATCTGCAGTCTTTGCTCCTTCTCTCCCTGCCGCTCTGCTCACCGAGGGGTCCCGGGAGCCTGCAGGGATGCCTGGCCCAGAGCCCCCGCTCAGGAGGCCCCCGAGAGGGTGGGGCTGAGGAGGAGCAGACCCCACACTTGTGGGGGCGGGGTACACGGCACCCCCCCTTCAGGAGCAGCCCCGGATGCCACCTGCACCTGTCACTAAGAATGGAAGGCTCTCGTGTCTGCCCACGACCACCTGTGCTGGGCTCACACCAAGCCTTCACCTCCGTCTGCCCATTCTACGTAGGGGGAAACTGAGGCTCCCAGGGGCAAGGGTGGGGGAGAGACCAGCTTTGCAGAAAGTCTTTCCAGACACAGTGTGTGCAGTGGCCCAGAGGAAGGGACGTGGGCAGAGGTAAACAGTACACATCTTCAGCAGGAGGCCGGGCGGGGGGACCTGCGCGGGGGACACGAGGCCCCTCTCTCGGGGGTCCTGTGGCTCCCGTCTGGTTCCTCAGCGGGGCGTCCTTCCTGGGCCCCCCGAAGGGGGATGGGGCCCAGCATTCCACACTTACCAGTACATCTTTTAAAAACCTCCTCCTCTGAAGTATACTCAATTAAAACCACTTAAAAATATATGCTAATTACTAAGATAGGTAATGAACAGGGGTGTGGAGGTAATGGAATACGTAGCTGATGCTCCTCACTGAGGAGAATTTGGGGGCAGATCTCAGAGTAAGAGGCACCGCTGAGTCACCCCGGGGATCCCGACGGCTAAGCATCTTGCTGCAGGGCCTCCCATCTCCGGGGCACGTGAACGTGCGTGTGGCCCCTCCGGGAAGTCGGGGGCAGGGGCAGGAAGCCCGCAAGACCCCAGCCTGAGCAGGGCCAGCCGGGGGGCACAGCTGAAGCCAGCTCACGCCGCTCTCCTGCCCAAACACTCAGTGGCTCACCACTGCTCTTAGCCCTGGACGCTGGACGCCTCCCCCTGCCCCTCCCCACCCCACCCTGCTCCTGGCCTTTGTTTCATAAATGAGAGCATTTCTCTGCATGACCTGTCAGTCTGATGATGTCAGACGGTCCTGTGTCCGGTGATGTCACACGTCACATCAGTCCTCTGCTCACTTATGATCTTCCTCTGCGGCTCGCGGGCTCGCCTGGGGGGCAGCGCCGTGCCGGGCAGGCGTGGCCCTGCGTTCCCCGGGTGTCTGTAAATACTTGAATGTTGACGGAGGGGGTGACAATAATGGTTGGAGGACGTAGAGACGCAGATTCACACACACGTATGCACACAGCTGTTTATAGAAATGCTTTCTCTGCGTGTATTTTATTGACGTGTGACGCACGAGTACGCATCCCTACGCGTACTGCTGGGCACACCCGGGCACGCAGCACCCAGATCCAGAAATAAACCGTCGGGGCCTCCAGAGGCTCCCTCACACCTCCCAGCCTCTGCCCTTCCCCGCCGCGCTCACCGCCTCTGCGCCTGCGCTGCAGACCCCACGCCTGCGAGAGCGCGACCGGCTCTGCCGCCTCGAGCAACGTCTCTGGGGCTGAAGCCCCGGGACCAGCCGAGCCGCAGGCAGCCCTGCTCCGGGGCGTAGACGCTGCGGAGATGCGCCCAGACGCTCACCCGAAGGCGCAAAGATGCGTCCCGGGAGCTTGCGACCGGCTCCAGCTGGAGACCAGCCATCTGTCCCCCCCCCACACGCGTGCGCACGCGCGCGCGCACACACACACGCGCACACATGCACACACACGCTCACCCGCGCACACACACATGCACACACACTCTCACCCACGCACACACGCGCACATACATGCACACACGCTCACCCACGCGCACACACACATGCACACACACGCTCACCCACGCACACACACACTCACTCTCACACACATGCACATGCCTACACGCTCATGCTCACGCTCACACACACGAACGCACACAATGCTCACACACATGCACACACACCCTACATGCACACACGCTCACCCACGCACACACACACTCTCACACACATGCACATGCCTACACACTCATGCTCACGCTCACACACACGAATGCACACAATGCTCACACACATACACACACACCCCCCACACGCACACAATGCTCACACACTCATGCTCACGCTGACACACAGGCACACATGCACACATGCACACACGCTCATGCTCACACGCTCATACACACCCACACACTCACACACGCACGCCCATTCACACCCATGCACACACATGCTCACGCTGACACACACTGAAACACATGCACACATACTCACGCTCTCACACACACACGCGCACGCTCACTGATAAACAAGCTGGGGATATTTGCACGGTGCGGCCTTCCTAGCAACAGGCATGAAAGTGACACAGACACCAGGATCTCAAACTGCTGAGTGGAAGGCGCCAGACGGAAAAGAGAACGCACTTTGTGGTGACATTTAGACACGAGGCGAAGGCAGGCAAGAGAACCCGAAGGCGCCAGAGTTTTGATCTGTTTCTTTTTTCTGCTCTTTCTTTTCCCCCCTCCTCCCTCTCCCCTTCCAAATTTGGGATCTCTCTCCACACACACACGCCAATGGTTTTTTCCTATTAATAGTTTATAAGTCTTAATGCTTCAGAGGCTCCATTTGGGTTTTCATAAATTAGAGTGGGTTCGAGGTCGCTGTCGGACTCGGTACTTGGAGGGGCTGCTGGGTTGTAGGCGGGTGGGAGGGGCTGGAAGTCTGCCCCACGCCCCCTCAGGGGGTCGTGCTCCTGGAAGGCACTTGGAGGCCCCTCGAGTCCCAGCCGAAGGAGAGGGTGAGATCCAGCCGTTCAACCATGCGTCTGGGTCTTAATGGCTGCAAACTCGGCTATCCGGTGGGTCAGGGCTTGAAGTAACCAAGCCCGTGACCGGTGTGCTGGTGCACGCGGGCCAGGGCCGAGCCGCGTGGGTTCAGATCTGGGCGCTACGGGGACTGCTCACGGCAAGTCATTCCACCTCCTGGACCTCCCTTTTCTCATCTGTAAAGTAAGTTCAAAATCTGCGCGTCGCACACGAGGCCGCTGCGGGAAGTAAGCGAGTCGTTACCCCTGAAGCACTTGTGTCTGGGGCGCGGTCAGCGGCCAGTACTTGCTCTTCTGGTCTTGCCAGGTTCTTTAAAAATGTTCCGCATTTTAAACATGTTTTAAAGTGTTTGTTTATTTGGAGAGGGAACATGAGCAGGGGAGGGGCCGAGAGAGGGAGGGAGAGCGAGAGAGTCCCAGGCAGGCTCCACACTGTCCGCGCAGAGCCCGACCCGGGACTCCAACTCATGAACAGTGAGACCCCGACCTGAGCTGAAACCGAGTCGACGGTTAACGACTGAGCCCCCACACGCCCCTGTTCTGTATGTTATGAGTCAGTTTCTGCTGTGATCATGCTGTGTAACAACCACCCCCAAACTTCTCAGTGGCTTTCAACGGCCGTGGTGGGTTCAGGTCCACTCCCCTGGCCTCTCCTTGTCCTATTCAGGAAGCCAGGAGGACAAAACTGTGGCTGCCAGAGGGGGGGTCGCAACCACACGGAGCCTCTTACACCCACTGCGGGACCTCAAGCACGGCCCCTCCCCCTGCCGGTGCTCCAGCGCTCTGCCCCTCCCCTACCTGGCTCCTCCTCCCCTCCGCAGGAGAGCAGCAGGTCCTGGAGCGCCCCTCCCCTGCCCCCTGGGTTCCAGAATGAGGAGGTGCCCAGAGGCCATTGCGTCCAAGCCACAGCTTTTTGGGAGGAGAACAAGAAATCACATTTCTCGCTGCACAGGCATGGTATCGGCCTTGGTGGCTGTTACAGAGAAACCTGCCAGGACAGGATGTGACTGGGAGCCCCCCCCCACCCCGCTGGGCGTCTGAAGGCTCGGGGTTCACAAGTGGAAAGGCCTGGATGCTAATAAGTAAGGGGTTTTCGTAGCTGGGGCTCCTCATGCCGGAGGCTGAGTGGAGAGTCTTCGGACCCCCCTGGCAGCGGGGCAGCCCGCCCCCCACCACACAGGTACAGCCTGGCCCCTGGGGCAGAGGCAGAACAGGGAGCCGGGCTGGTAGGCACTGCCATCTGCCTCTCCCGCCTTCCCAGGCTGCAGCCCAGATTCTAGATACCCAGGTACTGCAGGGCGGGTGCTGGCCTCTCCAAGGTTACAGGGAGGGGCCTCTTGGCTGAGTCAGGGACCCCGGGGAGCCAGCCCCAGGCTCAGGTGCTCAGTTCCCTGCCCCAGCCAGCATAGCCCCCTCCACAAGGGAGGGGGGGGAGAGGGGAGATGCAGGGAAGTGGTTTTTTTCTGTAAGTTCATAGAGAAGGGGTATGAGTGGGGGGACTGATGGGAGGAGGCAACAGGTAGGACCCAGCTGGTTACCAGCAGTCCCTGGCCCCAGGTTGGTGGGGGAGGGCTGACCCCCAACTCTGGTCCCGCTGTTCTGTTCCCCTCACCCTTCACAAAACTCCAGATGGGCCAAGCCTCCGGAACGGCAGGGCAGGTATCGGGGGAGGGTGACCGCGCTGCAGCTGCCACTTGGCGGGCACAGGGAGCCCCGGAGCTGACAGGGCTCTGCAGGGGCCACTGGGATCCAGGCCAAGAGGCCACCCTTTCCACCCGGGCACCGACCGGTCATCGGATGCAGGCCTCTGGGAGGGATGCCCTTGGACGAGTCACCGCCCCTGGGAGCCATCAGCGGCCGGAGGACCAATGCCTCGCGGCTGATGGGAGGGTCTGGGTGGCCAATGGCTCGCTCCTGTCGCTCAGGATTCCTAATCGAACACCTCCCGGTGCCGCTGTGCGCACGGCGGCGGGGGAGGGGCGGCACAGCGGCTGTGAACTGGGGTCACCCCTCTCGGGAGGGGGCGCCCGGCGGCCTGGTCACGTGACCAGGCAGTGCCGGCACACCGCGTGCGAGAACGCCGGGCACTCGGGCTGCTGGGGCCTGATTATTGTGCTTCAGACTCTGCCGTGCGGTTTAGTCTTCCGAGAGGGAAGCAATTTAGAAAATGATTCAGCAAACAGTTTGGCAGATGTTTCCTTGGGCTGCTGGGTTTGGAGAACGTGCCTCGTCTTTAGAATTGATCGAATCTGGTTGGAGTCCCAGCCCTGCCCCCTCCCATCTCCAGCTGCGCCCGTAGGCTGTGGTGGGGGCGCTGCCGCCTCTCCATCGCCACGGGGGTGGGGTGAGATCATGTCCTCCCCCAGGGAGGGGGTTGGGCGGACTGTGAAGTTCCCTGTGGGGCGGGAGGTGCCTCGGCTCTGGGGCTGGGGACGTGGTGGCAACAGGGTGTGGGCCTGGACCCGGAGGAGGCCGCGGCCCAGTGGGGAGGCAGCCAAAGCCACCCACCATCATCCGGGCTGGGCCAAGTGTGCAGGGAGACGCAGGGTGGGTGCCAGCCGTCAGGGAGGGACATGGGAACTGGGTTTTGACCATCAAGTAGGAGTGCGCTAGCCGGCCTGGGGCGGGGGGGGGGGGGGGGGGGGGGGGGGGGGGGGGGGGGGGGGGGGGGGGGGGGGGGGGGGCGGAGCACAGGAGGAGCATGTGCAGAGCCGGAGGCATGGGTCCAGGGCGGCAGGTGAACAGAGCCAGGGGACAGCCGGAACCATCTATTTCCCGTTGTGTTCGGGGTTTCCGACTCCCCTACATTTTCTCTGGGTTTTTAAGACACAGGCCCTGAGGCACAACAGGCATGCAGTTCCTAGTGACAGCCGAGAAGAGACAGAAACGGGCATCCCCACCATACCTGTGCAGAGGGGGGAGGGGAGGCTGCTGCCGTGTGGCCCCTGAGCCGTGGGAGTGACGCAGGTAGAGAGGGCTGGCAGGGAAGGTGCTTCCAAGGGGTAGGGACTCAGCCTCAGCCAGCACCAGGGCCCCAGGGCGGTGGGCCCGCTGGGACACTGCCCTCTCAGTGTCCTGGGCCCTTGTGAGATCCTGCGGAGAGAGGCTGGGCGCCCGCACAGGTGGGCTGCGGGAGGGACACTTGGGCCTCCCCAGTGCTGAAGAGTGAGGTCTGAGCCGTGTGGGGTGGCGGCCAGAGAGGTGGCAAAGTCAGCAGGGGCCCGGCCACCCGGGGAGTCCCCAGCCGGGTCAAGCTGGGCCACTGTGAGGAGTTGTCAAAGACCCACCGGCCAAGGCAGGGAGGGGTCACCGCGGGGGTTCTGAAGGATGAGCCGCCTGCTCTGCAGAGAACAGACAGGATCAGGCACTTGTGCGCCATGCGGTCTGAGCTCAGACCGGGGAGGCGGGGGAGCAGCTGGACCCAAGCGTTCCTTAGAGACGCGGCCTCGCCCAGGGATGGGGGCGCAGCTGCATGGGGAGAGCAGGCTGTCCCCGGCAGGGCCCCGCAGCTGCGCAGAGGTCATTTGCTCACCCAGCGGACAGGCGTTCAGGGAAGGTCTGAACCAGCAGCTGTGGTCTGCGGCCCCTGTGGAGCTGGTGGCCTGATGGGACAGATATAAACCGCATGACACAGGAACAGAATGCGTAAGCTCTACTGCAGTCAGAGCAGGGAAATGGGAGTGGGGGGTGGTGGGGAGAGCCAGGGAGCGGACGCCCCGGGAGGGAGGGTCTCCGGGCTGGGAGCGCACCCCGAGGCAGGCCCCGTTCCGAGCCTTCTGTAGTTCATCTTCGTGACAACCTTAAGACACACTCCTGCTTCCCTGTTTTATAATAGAGGATGAAAGCCGAGGTCCCGGAAGGCTAAGTCATGCACACCAGGAAGTGAGGGGGACACACTTCTGAACCAGCGGTTCCCTGGGGGCCCTGCTGCCCCACAGGGAGCCCCCAGGAGCCAGGGCACAGGAGTCAGGAGTGGGACAAGCGTTCTGAGCAGAAGGAACAGCATGTGTGAAGGTCCTGGGGCTGCTGTGCTCAGCATCCTCTCCTCATGAGCTTTGTGCTGATGTCCTGCCCTCCCCTCCCCTCCCCTTCCCTTCCCTCTTCTACTGAAGGAAGCTCCCAGTTGTCCCCGCCAAAGTGGCACAGAGAGTTGAACCCAAACACAGAGCAGGGGCCTGGCCGAGAAAGGAAACGTTGGACCTTAGGGGCTGTGGCAGGAGCTGGAGTCTAGGTCACTAAGAAGGGGTTGAGTATTTTCGAAAGGAACCCCAGAAATCAAGGTGGGGGTCCCCTGAGTCTTTAGGTGAGGGCTCGGGAGGACTGCCCCGCGCAGGACTCCAGGAGGCCAGGGCGGAGCGAGCTGTGCGGGGGGCGGGGGGCACGGTGCCGGCCGATGGTCTTCCGACCAGCCCGCGTGGGGCAACCTCACCAAATGCCCCGGGCACTCAACTGAGCCTCCAGAAACGCAACTTCTGTTTTTTGTTAAAAAATGTTTTTTAATGTTTATTCATTTTTGAGAGAGAGAGACAGAGACAGAGACAGAGAGACAGAGAGACAGAATGCAAGCAGGGGAGGGGCAGAGAGAGAGAGGGAGACACAGAATCCGAAGAAGCTCCAGGATCTGAGCTGTCAGCACAGAGCCCTATGCGGGGCCCGAACTCACGAACCTCAAGATAATGACTTGAGCCAAAGTCGATGGTTAACCGACTGAGCCATCCAGGCGCCCCTGGAAAAGCAGCACCTTAGCCCTTCACTAAGGACGAGTCTAGACCCTTCCCCACAAAGCCTGAAACGGACACTCCAGAGAAGCAAGGGGAAACACAAGCCAATCCCACACGTCCTCCAGTACGGAACCCCACACCTTCTCGTGGAAAGTGAAACGATCCGGCACATCACACAAACGTCCTGAGAGAGGTCAGTGACCAAACAAACCATGGCCTCTCTGTAAGGCGGGTCCCTCGGCAGCAAAGACAAAGGAAGCCCGAATACACGCGGCGGGAGCTCAAACTCTGCTGCTGAACGGAAGAATCCATCACGTGAGGCTGCGTCCACCGCATGAGGGTCTGGGCAGGCAAAGCTAAGCTCCGGGGATGGGGGCCGGCACGGTGGCCTGTGGGGTGGCCCAGGGGTGTGCTGACAAGGGCCGCGAGGGAGCGGGGTTATCCGAGCCTCATGGACGAGCATGCAGAGGCCCGGGCAGCGGCAGGTGCGCAGGGGGCTGGCGTGCCGCTGGGATTTGGGCCCTGGTTGTTGGGGCCTTGGCATTGCTGCTGCTGCTGCTGCGTGAGCCCCCAGATGTTCAGGCGGCGGATCTTTCTCCTTATTCAGATCTCGAATGTAAGTCCAAGGGAGGCTTGCCCCTTCCTTCTGAAGCGCCCATCTGTCCCCCTCGCTTCCCGGCACGTCTCCCCTCCACTGTCTTCCGAACACTTGTTTTATTAAGTCATCCTGTCTCGGGGCACCTGGTGGCTCTGCTGGTTGAGTGTCCAATTCTTGATTGCGGCTCCGGTCATGTACTGATGGTTTGTGAGTTCAAGCCCCGCGCCGGGCTTGCGGCTGCCAGCCTGTGAGCGCAGAGCCCACTTCAGACCCTCTGTGCCCCTCTCTCTGCCCCTCCCCTGTGTATGTGCTCTCAAAAATAAATAAATCTATGACATTTTGTAATTGCTGAGGGGCCCGGGTGGCTCAGTGGGTTAAGCGTCTGACTCTTGATCTCAGCTCAGGTCCTGATCTCAGGGTGGTGAGTTCAAGCCCTGTTCTGCACTCTGGACTGGGCAGGAGGCCTACCTTCACACGGAAAGTGTTAGGCGTCCCTTAGCCCCAGGAGTCCCCCGGTTTTGAGCACCTGCTGTGTCCCAGGCCCCGTGTGCGCCCGTTGCCTCCACCTTCCCCACCACCCTCCCGCCAGCTCTGGGACTCAAACCAGGGGTGTGTCTGATGTGTGCACAGCTTGGTGTTACCAGCCAGGAGCCGGGGAGTCCCCACCAGCTCCCCTCGGCTCTTTGGACACCAGAGCCAGGAGGTCGCATCCCAGTCAGGGAGTCAGGGTCCCAGTAGAGATGAGGGGGGTGGGGGCCAGCGGGCCCTGCCTCCAAGCTGTGGCTCTGCCGCTGAGTACGTGTGGCTGAGTGAGTGGCTCACCACCCCCCCTCCCCCCCGCACCTCTGCTCCCTGCACCTCTGTCCCTGCATCGGCAAAATGGGGGTGATGATGGCCCCCCCTCAAAGGGTGGAGGACCAGATCCGGTGACGGGAATCGCCTGGTGGCAGGCACGCTGGGTGTGTCCTCTTGAAGGTGGCCTCTGGGCTCACACTGCTGGGCATCTCTGATGATGAGGAGCTGGTCCCTGGAGACCACGCCTCAGTCCCACTTTTCTGTACCCACCCTGCAGATCAGTGGTCCCCGGGCCCCTGGGGACCAGTTGAGAGGTCCTGGGTGGGTGACACTGCTGTGACACCACAGTCAGATTGCACCGCAAGGATGGCCATGACCGCCAGATGCCGGGTCACACTCCCCACCCATCCACCTGTGTGCCAGCGCTGTCCAGAGCCTGGGCCCATCTGTCAGGGGAGGGACAGGGGACACAGGCCACGGGCGAGGCGCCCCCGCGCAGAGCTCAGCGGGGCGCACTCAGAGCGTGGGGAGGGCTCATCTCCGCGCCGTACTTTCACACCACGTCTCTCTATTTCCTTGAGTTCATTTATGTTGATTACAGTTCGGATTTGCTGTTGTTATATTTCTGAGTCACAGAAATGCAGGGGTGGCCCACAAGTGGCTTGTGGTGACAGGAAAGTGTGGTTAAGATAGGAAAATGTGACACAAATGCAGGGTGAGTTCCCAGCACAGACTAGTCGGGAGATGTGGCCGTGCAGGTCCCGGGTGGGGAATCCGCCTGCACACAGATCTCGTCCACGCAGCCAAAAGATAAAACCACGGATGAAAATAAGATAAGCACAGGGGCGCTTGGGTGACTCAGTCGGGTAAGCGTCCAACTTCAGCTCAGGTCGTGATCTCCCAGTTCGTGGGTTCAAGCCCCGTGTCACACTCTGTGCTTACAGCTCAGAGCCTGGAGCTGCTTCAGATTCTGTGTCTCCCTCTCTCTCTGCCCTTCCCCTGCTCACTCGCTGTCTCTCTCAAAAATCAATAAACACTTGGAAAAAAAGGAGAAGTTCAAATGCCCGGAAAACGAATTCCACTGAGCCAGGAACGCTTGTCCCCAGGCGTTGGGACAGTATCCGTCCTGAAACTGCGGAACAGGAGCCTGGAGAAGACGTCTCTCCTTGAAGAAGAAGGGGGGGAGGGGGGAGGGGGAGGGGGAGAAGAAGAAGAAGAAGAAAGGGAAGAAGAAATCCCTTTGGCAAAGCGATGGAGCTTTCTGGAACCAGCACAAACTAAGTCCTGCCAGTGCATAACTGAGGAATTTTACTAATAAAGGCTGAAGTAAGACTGAAATGACATCATTCAAAGCTGCCGTCTCTGCGGCAACAGCAGAGAAGCAAAGTTACTGCACCTTAACAACCACAGTCTGGGGAGCCTGAGGGGGCTCCGTCGGTGAAGCGTCCGCCTTCAGCTCAGGCCATGATCTCACAGTTCACGGTTCGAGCCCCGGGTCGGGCTCTGTGCTGACAGCTCAGAGCCTGGAGCCTGCTTCGGACTCTTGTGTCTCCCTCTCTCTCTGCCCCTCCCCTGCTCGCTCTCTCTCTCTCTCTCTCTCTCTCTCTCTCTCTCTCTATCAAAATAAAATAAAGACATTAAAAAAACCCAACAACCACAGATTGGGTTGTAAACAGCACGCTCGGGGAGGACAGAGGAGGGCGCCGGCAACCCCTCCATCAAATGACACGTTGGGACGTTGCGGCAAGGCAAGGACGTGCGGCGGGTCAGAGCGGACCCGTGCGTGCACCTGCCGGCAGACGCTTCTCTTTCCCCGGGGAAATCTCTGCCGCGAAGCGGGTGAATCAGCGCTGGGCGGGGCTGGAGCAGATGATGGTGGTTTTGAAGAAACTCCCAGCAGCCAGGGCCTGCGTTCACTGAGCGCGCGCTGCGGCTGGGAAGCGCTGGACGCACGTCACAAGAGTCAGGCACGCCTCGCCTTTATTTGTTTCTTTTTCAGTTACACAGATGTATTTATTTACCCAAAGACACCTTTGGGCACCCACAGGCGGTGGTGGGCAAGCCCCAGGCCCCTGGAGGGGGCGGCGTGCCCGGGGACACAGCTAGCTGGCAGCGGAGAGGGGCACGCCCAGTGGGGTGCGGGGGCTCCTTTCTCCTGCGCTGCTGGAAGCCCACGGTTCAGGAAAAGAGGTCTCCCGGGAAATCAAGTTTTTAGGGAGCCAGGCCTTGGGCGGGAAAGGGGTGCTGGACTCCGTTGGACACAGCACCGGCTCTGAGCCGCGAGAAGGGGCATCTGCTGGAATGAGGGTGGCCGGCGCCCCACCTCCGGTTCGCAGCGCAGAGTTAACGCGCCCCCTTCCCGTCTCCCTGCGGAGGGAACAGCGCCAGTGTGGCCCAACGCGGCCGCGGGGGGGGGGGGCACTTTTCAGTTCTCTGTGCGAATTAATTGGTGCCAGACTCTCACATGGGAGTTTTGAACAGACAGCCGAGAGCGAAGACTTTTCTTCTTGACACAGATCAAGAGAGTAAATGCAATTCCCAAGATTTCAGGTGACTCGTGCATGAATCCCGCGGCTCTACTTGGTGTCGGCAGAGTATCACGCAGACCCCAGGACTGTCACTCTAGATAGAAGGGGCACAGGTGCCTCATAAAAAGACCAACCAGGGGCGCCTGGGGGGCTCAGTTGGTCAGGTGTCCGACTTCAGCTCAGGTCATGATATCACAGGGTGTGAGTTCGAGCCCCACGGCAGGCTCAGTGCTGACAGCTCAGCCTCAGTCTCTCTCTGCCCCTCCCCCACTCACGCTCTGTCTCTGTCTCTCTCAAAAATAAACACACATTAAAAAAAAAAAAAGACCAACCATAGTGAGAGTTTTGGGAAAAGGAACCAAGGACTGACCGTATTTGAAAGATCTCATCCACATGCTGCAATGGAGCGTGAAACACTTCCAGAGCTGAGTGTCGGGAGAAAAGTGTGCTAGGAGCCCATTCCCTGCTCCCTTCTACACCGCGATGCTCCACTCTGCGTGTCTGGTAAGTGGCAAAGGGGAGGCATTCCGTTTCTGTGAGTATGAGATGATTAGCCCGTGTAATGATGAAGAGATTAGGTTATGAACCTACTCAGTACGTGTGCACAGGGGACTCTCTCTGTGAGCCTCCGCAGTTGTGGGGCGCCTGGGTGGCTCTTCAGTGAAGCGTCAGACTCTTGAGCTCAGGTCATGCTCTCGCGGTTCATGAGTTCGAGTCTTTGCGTCAATCTCTGCGTTGATAGTGCAGAGCCTGCTTGGGATTCTCTCTGTCCATCTCTGCCTCTCCTCTGCTCACATGTGGGTGCTCTTTCTCTCTCAAAATAAATAAGTAAAACCTCAGAGAGAGAGAGAGAGAGAGAGAGAAAGGGCCACCGTGTGCTTCCTGCCGCTGCCACGCCGAGTCCCTGCAAGCTGAGATTTTTCTAATTCAGCAGCAGTAATGAGTTGGGGAAGAAAACTGATCTGCGGCCACAGCCACTTCTGTAGACATGGAGAAGGATTTAATCTCTCACATTTATGGGAAACAATCATTACTAGTACAATTTCTAAAGCGTTGCCTTTATTTTCCTAGCTTTAAAAAAGTGGGGTGATGCTCTTGAGGAAACAGCCCCTGCGCTGATGGGGCTGGCGGACCCGCCCCCCCCTCCATGGAGCCCCCCAGCTCTGGGGTGTGGGGGCCACAGCCAGACCCCAGCCTCAGCGCCTGGGTCAAGTCCCCTCCTCCACTGGCACCAACACCGCTCAGCCGTCCCGTCTGGAGGTCACACCTGACACCCTCTCCCGTGCCTTCTTTTCTGGATTCATCACCAGGTCTCGAAGGCTTCACGTTTTCACAGCATCTGGAGTCTGACCACTGCCTTGCCTCCCCCTGCGGCCCCCAGCCTGAGCCCCATCTCTCGGCTGTCCTTTGGAAGGTGCTCTGGGTCCTCTTGGAAGGCGCTCTGGCTCCTAAGCCGCTCCCCCCACTGGCCCGGGTGGCAGCTGCAGAGGGTGGACCCAGTCTCTTCTCGCCCTGCGCTGTGAGCTCCTGTCACAGCTCCTGCTCCCACCCCTGCTCTGAGCCCACGTGTTTGCATTAGCTCATCCGATCCCACCGCAAGCCCAGAAGAAGGGGGGCTCTTACTGGGTTGTCCTGAGAGCAAAGGCGCCCAGAAGCTGGAAGCCAGAGAGAGAACTCAGGGAGAGTGAGGCCGGCCAGCAGGGGGATAGGGCTTGGTCCCACCCTCCGGGGCCCCCAACCATGGGGAAGGCACCTTGGTGACATGAAGCACAGCGCCCTCTACCGACCCCCGCCCCACCCCTGCTGGCGGAGACCTGCCCAAGGGGGCAGGGTCCCCTTTGCTCGCAGGATCCCCCTTGGGAAGGCTGAGGGAGCTCCCCCAGCTCAGAAGTGGGGAGATCCGGGGGTGCCCAAGGCTGCATACGGCTGAGGCACCAATGGTGGGGTGAGGGGAGGTCCTTTTGCGCCAGGAGACACTGCTGTCACCCCCTCTTTGTGGATGTAGACACAGAGGTCCAGGGAGCTTGCTGGCCTGCTGAAGGTCACCCCTTGTTGAAGCAAAGACCAAGCTGCTCATCACCTCGCCCTGTTACAGGTGCCGAAGGCCTGACACCTGCTGGGGGCAGTGACCCATGGGGGCCCCTTCACCCCTCCTGAGGATCACTGGAGCGCCTGTTCTGAAGCGGCTGGCACAGCCCCTTGGCCCCCTTGGGCTGCTGAGTGTGGGGCTTCTCAACACCGGGCCGCCCTACAATAAAATTGCACTCGTGGGTCCCTTGGTCTCAGTGCCGTCCGCTGACAAGGGACCCAGGGGCACCTGTGGCTCCTCTTCCTTTCAGTGTTTATGTCAGTAGCCAACTCTCTGCCTCTGTAAGTGGCTCCTTGTGTCTATACTGGTGGCCTCTGTGAGTCAGGCCTTAGCCTTGGCCAGCGTGATGCTTTCAAGGAGACCCCAAACTGGACTGTTCGTCACCTATCCAAATGTCCACCATACTAGAAAAGTCTAGAAAAGTCTAGTGAAGGCCACGTGCCCTAACCGAAGCCTAAGTGAAGCACTCAGGGTTTTAATTTTACTAATTTTGACTTAAAGGTATACGTGAAGGAGTTCATGAAATGTTGACTTGAGAGGTGGTCCAGGGATGTGGCACTGATCAAGGGTTGATGCACTGAAGCCTGTGACTGAGGAACGTGCCGTGTGCCTACATCCATGGTCACTGTCCTTCCCCTAGCTGGAAGTCCCGAGAGTTTCCTATTTCCCTTATTACAAAACCTAGTCTTAACCTGGCTGGGAAATTCCCGCCCCCTGGCCCCGCCCCACAAGTTGGCCCCACCTTCTGCCCCCGCCCACCCACGTGCTCAAGGCCCCGCCCCACTCGCTGGCCCCACCCCCTGGCCCCAGCTCTCCCGTTGCCCACCTTGCCCAGTGTCTGTAGCCCTGTGTCCTTTCTCATGTTCTAGAACACACCGGGGTCATTCCCATCTGAGGGCCTTTGCATCCGCTGCTCCCTCTGACCAGAATGCTCCTGCCTCTTCTTCACTGACTCCTAACCACTCTCCTCGCTGGGCACGTCACCTCCTCCGAGGGCCTTCCCTGGCCACCCAACCTAAATGCGCCTCCCAGGCATTCCCAATGGCATCACATGGCACGTGGAACTGTCCAGAACTATTCTGGCCATAGATTTGTTCCCTTCCGTGTTGTGTGTCCCACCATTGGACCTTAAGCCTGTTTTAAGGGTTCAAGCCTTGCATCAGGCTCTGTGCTGACAGCTCAGAGCCTGGAGCCTGTTTGAGATTCTGTGTCTCCCTCTCTATCTCTGCCCCTCCCTTGCTCGCACTCTGTCTCTCTCTGTCTCAAAAAAAAAAAAAACATTAAAAACAATCCCTGTGTCGCCTCAGCTCCTGGGTTTGCAGGTTGTCTGCCCCTTCATGGGTGACCCTCATGCTTTGCAGCAGAACAGCGTGTTATCTGTTTCTCCATCCCTCTGTGCACCCTCAGTCTCCTTGCAGAGAGATTCAAGTAGGTACACAAACTCTTTTTCCCCATCCCCGAGATGGCCCCAAGCCTAAAGTGCACCGCTGATTTGACAAGAGTCTTTCAGGAAACCGACACTGTCCTTGCACGATTAGGAAACCGCTCAGGGACAGGAGCATCCCACCTCTACACGATTCCATCCCAACCTCTCGGTTTCTTCCTGCTTAACACTGTCAGCATTTAGCCTAAAACGTGTTCCGAGCCTCACTTGGCTGTTGCAGTGGCCCGTAGGAACACCGGTGCTTTCCCTGCCCTGTGTCTGTGGTCTGACTTCTCCGGCGCCTGCGGATCTGGCAGTCCGGAGCAATCCTGGGGCTTGTAATAGGTGTGGGAATGGCACTTCCCACCAGCATCCTGGGACTTCCGGATCTCTCCTGGGAGATTTGGCAACATCGCCTGTCTTTAATGCATAGGCAGGTGTGGAACAAGGACGGGGAATCCCACACAATGAACTTTCAGTCTTTCTGTCTGTTACAGTAGCTCAGGAATAAACTCACAGAAGTCAGACAATATGTTTGGGATGGTCGGACATGGAATAGAAGGTAAGAAGCAGTAACAAAATTCATTGGTGGGATGTAGGGGAAGAACTTCAAAGACAGAGGCAATCCTTCTGGAGGGTTGGTCACAGGACAGCCACGTAAGAGAGACAGGCTGTGAGTAAAGATGCTGAGATCAGTGCCTGTTCCGGAATCTTCACTCCCTGCTCCCATCTCCGTGAGTGAGGTCTCTCCGCTGCCTCATGGATGCTGGACCTGATCATGTGACCTGCTTTGGCTCCATGGTGGATGACTAGTCTCTGCTCCTTGACTTTAGGCTTCACCATGTGACTTGCTGTGGTCGGATGGATACTAGTGGAGGTGCCGCAGTAAAGGGTTGAGTGTGCTTGTGAAGGGGGCTTACCACTTTTGGGTCTGCCATCCCATGAAAATGGCTTCCCCTTGGGCATCTGCTGCCTCTCCCGCCTGCACTCCCCCTGAATAAACATAGGCAGAGCACCCCTGGATTGGGCACACCTGCTGCAAGGTCCTTGTCAGCTGCCCTCCGGCCAACCACAGGCATATGAGAGACAATAAATGATTAGTGTTCTCTGCTGCTAAGGTTTGGGGTATTTTGTTATGCAGCACTCTTATGCCTATAGCTGACTGATACTGATCCAGACATAGCTTCAAATATGAGCCTCGAATTAAAAGACCCGAAAGAAACCCATCAAAGTGGAAACACCGACTTGTGATTGAGCTGCTGGTCACACGAGCTGCTCTGCACTGGGCTCTATTTCCATATGGACAACTCAGGACTTTTCTAGGTCATATGAGGGAACCAACCAGACAGAATGTTTGGTTTTACTGCTTTATCCTTTTGTCTTACTGTGATTTCTGACATTTATAATATTGTGATTTATAAGAAGAGATATGTGTTTGGGCTCGATCTCAGTTCCTGGCTCAGAGCTCCTAAGACTCTTGAGTTTCCTAAGAGACGCACGGGAGAGGAGTGCAAGGAACGCCTTGTGGTTTATAAGAAGACTCTTGCAGCCACACAGAGTTTGTACAAATGAATGGGGTGACTTTCGGAAAGCACCAAAGGAAGGGGGCTGGTGACTTGACAGTTGGGGAGAGGAGCTGGAAGTCGAGTCGATCACTAATGATCAATGATTTGGTCACTTGTGCCTCTGGAATGAAGCTGCCATAAAAATCCCCAAAGTATGGGGTTTTCAAAAAGCTTGCACATGGGGAGGTGCTGGGAGGGTGGTGCGCCCGGAGAGGACATGGACTCTCCCGCTCCTTCCCCTGCTCGAGGCCACTTCTGAACTCACTAAAGTTGAGAAAACTCTTGTGAGGTAAGGCGGGTTTGCAAGGCCTCCCGCCATCAGATGGCAACAGATGTCTACCCACAACTCAATTATTTTTGCTTGAGCACCAACCCTCAAGGCGCCTTGCTGACTGGTCAGGAGTAACTTGTCCCCTTATCCTAAAAATATGCTAATTGTACCTTGTGAAGGAACTTATTATAGGAATTTCTTCTTCTGTGATTACGGGAGCAAATATTACATTTCCTGAGAAACCTGTTTTTCGTCCCCTCAAGAAAACAGGCTCTTGACCCTGCTCAGGAAGAACTAACTTTCACCTTTGCTGTGCTAAAAACACTGCCTTGTATTTGAATGCTGAAGATCCCTTCCTTCCCCATGTGATAAGCATCTAGTCACCTACACCAATCACTAGGGATAAAGATTATGCATGAGTCTTCTACCAATCTATGTTTTGGGAAATTTTTACATACCAAAGAATTTGTCATCAGAAATCAATGTCTAAGTCAAACGCCACTTCTGTGCTGGCCCCATACATTTTCCCCATGAATAAAGCTGGCTCTCAGGTCAGTGCAGAGATGCCTGCCTGGTGATCAGAAAGGAACTCATGGCTCTCTCATCCCTCCCCTTTTCGCCGACACCGTCCATCCTTCGGGGAGCCCTGGACCTGCTGCAACCGGACTCCGCCGTGCCCCCAGCCCTTGTCCTCCGCATCTCTTCCGTCTGGACGTCCCTGAGTCACATCCTTCGTAACACACTGGGAATCTAGTGAGTTAGCTGTTCTCCTGAGTGCTGTGAGCTGCTCTCGAAATTCCTGACCCCGAGGAGCAGGCTGTGGGAGCCTCCGATTTACGGCAGGTCAGTCATAAGCACACGTGACAATGTGAACTTCTAACTGGCATCTGAAGCAGGGGGCAGTCTTGGGGACTGAGTCCTAAGCTGTGGTGTCAGAGCCCAGTTACATTGCACCAGACAGTGCCTCCCAGGAGCCGGAGAAGCAGTTGGTGTGGGAACTCCCCCAGCCCCTCCCCACCCCCCGCTTTTGGTGTGCAGAGAAGCAGAAGAGAGACTTGACCTCTAGAGCTGAGTGCTGGGAGGAGAAACACACAGTGTGACTTTCACTTGTCAGCAAAATTAACGTGGGATCAGATTTGGGTTCAAACCTAAAAGCCTGTGACACTAGCAATGTCCACAGGTCCCCGAGGTGATGATGAGGGTGAGCAGTCAGCGAGGGAAGCTGTGCTCACAGCTCTGGCCTCTGCAACCCGGGTGCCCTGTGCAAAATGGCCGACTCAGCCTGCTCTGAAATGGAAAGTTCTGGGGACGATTGGTCCCCCAATGCCCCACCCTAGGCGGGGGGACTGGCCAGATCTATGACACCCATCTCAGAAACATTTACATGTTGAAAAATGATGTGTTTTAAGATTATGGAAATGCTGTGCCTTCAGTAAGCAAGATAAAAATGGGTGGGGAAATTGGGATGCTGGAGGTGATCTGTGAATCCCACACCATTTCCTAGCCTTCCTCCTCAAACTCGCTTGGCATGCCATTAAAAAGGATGGATTTTTAACAGACGTGACTGCAAAGGGCACAGAGAACGGAGTGCAGGCAACAGAAGTGAGATCTGAAGCAGGAGAGAGGACGGACACAAGCATATTAGTTGAACCATAATTACAATATCAACCTCTTGGGAGGAGGGAGAGGAAGTGTGTGTGTGTGTGTGTGTGTGTGTGTGTGTGTGTGTGTGTCAGAGAGAGAGAGAGAGAGAGGAGAAGGAGGGGGAGGGGAGGTTCTCACTAGCAAAAGTGGTAATCTGAAAACAGTAGAAGGTATCTTCAATAGGCAGAAAGTAATTAGCTAAAAAAAAAAAGAAAGAAATTAGCTGTCTATTTGGCAAAACTGCTTTTTAAGAATGAAGGTCAAATAAAGACATCTTCAAACATTTTTTTAAAACTGCAGGAATTTGACTCAATATACCTTCACTAGAGAGATCTCTAGTGGAGGGAAAGTACTTTTTAGTGGAAGGTCAGATGAATTAGAAAGAATGATGAGTAAGGACGGGGTAAATCCAAACAAAACTGATTACACAGGAGAAGAACATTTTGTGGGGTTGAAAGTTTTGTATGTGTTTACACCCATCATCAGTTATAAGATCAGGAGACCAGCGTTCAGAGTTAAGGTGGGTTAAAGTTCTTGTGTTGTTCAGAAAGTACAGACCGTGGTGAATTTCAGAATTCTTTATTACAGTGACTCGGGTAACCAGCGAAGGAAGAAAAACAGTGGACTTCCACATTAATACAGGGAGGAAATGGGAAGAGGAAAAACTGAACCTGAAAGAAGTCAAGGAAGGATAGAAAAAGGCAGAATTGAATTTGAAAACATATGATGCATTGGCAGAAATGAATCCAAACAGGACTGTAATGACAATCAATGTAAATAAAGTAACCTTGCAAATTCTATAGCCAAAAGGTAAAGATTGTCATCGTGGATTTTAAAAATAAATGTAGCTACATGCTATTAACAATAGATACATCAAAGACATAAAGGCACAGAAAAATTGAGTGCCACTCACTAAAAGAAATCTGTAGTCATATCAATAGCGGGTTAATTGATTTTAATATAAAGCATTTACCAAAGATTAAAAGTGCCACTCAAAAGGATAAACAACTCAATTAACTAGAAATATGCAACAATGAAAAATTCATAGGTACCTAATAATAGAACCACAAAACACATAAATCAAAAATTGATAGAATTACAATGAGATAAATCCACCAACATTGGGAACTTTTAAGACACTTCTCTTAGCAATTGTTAGATTAAGTAGATGAAAATTTAGGATAAATAGAGAATAGTTGAACAACAAAATCACAAAACTTAACCTAAAGGACATATACAGAATCCAACACCAGACAACTGTAGAATACAAATTCTTTTCAAACACACATGGGTATTTGTGAAAATGGACCACAAACTAGATCCTTCTCTGATCAAAATGCGTTTAGGCTTGAAGACATAATCTCTAGGTAACTATAAAAGTCCAGGATTGGAAGTAAAGAACACAGTTCCACACAATTCATGGGTCAAAGATTAAACAGTGATGAAACTTAGAAAAGAATAGAATGAAGACAAAACTACTAAACATCAAAACTAGAGGGATGCAGCTAAAGCAGTATGTAGAGGGAAATTTATAACCTCAAAAGCTTCTCTTATGTGGAGGGACAAACAGGATTAGCTAGTAAATGACTCTGGACATTTGCCTTGTCTGTAACAGATACTCCTGGGGGAAGGGCTCCCCTCCTGCCAGGGCACAAACCTGACACCCCACTCAGTCTCCAAGGCCAGCTGGAGGGGGGGGCTCACTGACTGTCATTGCTTTGCATCTGTGGCTCTTAAATCAGGGTCCCCAGAACAGCAGCCTCAGAGTGACCTTGTTAGAAATGCAAATTCATGGGGCATCTGGGTGGCTCAGTCAGTTAAGCGTCTGACTTCGGTTCAGGTCATGATCATGGTTTGTGGGTTCGAGCCCTGCACAGAGCACAGAGCCTGGAGCCTGCTTTAGAATCCGTGCCTCCCTCTCTCTCTGCCCCTCCACCACTCATGCTCTGCTTCTCTGTGTCTCAATAATAAATAAACATTAAAAAATTAAAAAAAAAAAAAGAAATGCAAATTCGTGCCTCCCCCCAGACCTGCAGAATAAATTAGAAACTCTGGGTGGGTGATCAGCCCTTCCAGGTGCTCTGATGTACCATAAAATTGGAGCGTCACTGCTGTGCATTACTGCATTTCACTTTTCCAGTCTACGGCTGATGGGTGTTTGTGTGGTCTCCAGGTCTTTGCTAGGATGAACATCAGCTCTGTGACCAGTGTCACCTGGGTTTCCCAGGGCGCTCATGCGTGAGATCCAGGGGCTGGACTTTAGCTCTGCGCAGTTCCTGCTGGGTTGTTTTCCAAAGAGACTGATGCCAGCCTGCGTCCAAGCAGGAAACAAAAGTGCTCAGTCCCAGGTAAATGACAAGAGTTTAATAACATTAGAGATGATTCACCGTGGCGTCCCGAGACAAGGCAATGTTTCCGCTAAATTAAAATATCTTTGGAACGCAGATGGGTTTGAGGTTGATGGCGTCCAAATAATTGGTTACAGGTTCTCAGAGTAGAAGCTGGAGTTGTCAACACTTAACAACTATTTTTATATACACGCAGAGAGATTAGGCTGTGAGCCTTCCTGTGACCAAGTTCATGTGGACTGCAAAAACAGACTTCAGGTTCCTGGTGTGTCCTTCCTGTCTTCTGTGCCATCATGAATCAGCCCCTCAAAATGCTGGAGCCCTCCAAGACCTACTTTGCATATGAACCCAATACCCCAGAGTGGGATTGAACTTCTGGAAAATGAGTCCTCTAAGTTTTTGTTGCCTTGTGTTCAAAACCCATTGGAAATCTTTAATCTAAATATCCGTTGATGGGTGCCAAGAATCATGAGCTTTGAAGCTTTTGTGAATTGTTAATTATTAGAAACGGTTCTTGCTGACACGGAACGGTGGAAATGCATCCCTACAGGGGCTGGTGCTGGAGAAATTAAATGCTGAGGGCGCCAAAGGGTGTTTGTTCAAGGTCTGATTTTCAAATTCCATCGTTTTTGGAATATCTCAAATCTAGTTGAGATTCCTAGTTTTAATTGGGTCAATTTACATTCCCTACTGGAACGGAAGGAAATCAAGACGGCCTACAATGTTGCAGCATCTAAATTTGATAGAAACATTAAAAAAAAAATGACAAACGGGGGCGCCTGGATGGCTGCAGTCCGTGCACTGTCCGACTCTTGATCTCGGCTCGGGTCATGATCTCCTGGTTCGTGGGTTCGAGCCCCACATCGGGCTCTGTGCCCACAGCGCGGAGCCTGCTTGAGATCCTCTCTCTCCCTCTCTCTGCCCCTCCCCTGCTCACACTCTTTCTTTCTCTCTCAAAATAAATAAAAACAACACTTTAAAAAATATATAACAAACACATGTTGAGTGGGACATGTTTTGGCTTATAAAAGTAGTGTTTGCAGAATGGTACCCAGGCTGGAGTCAAAATGGATAAACTGTGGAGATACTTGAGCTGGAATATTTCTATATTTCAATAAAAAATAGAATTGAGAGTGTTCTCCACTTACCAGCGTTTTTCTGAGCTTAGCTGTACTCTAGCACCTGTCGGAAGAAGATTATCCTAATTGTGTAGCCTGCAAAGAAGAGTTCATGGAAGATGTCCACAGATTTAAATTTACAACCACGGAGTGCGACTCTGAGTGAGGCTGCAAGCGATCTTATGGCAAAATGAAGAATAATAAGACCACATTGAAGAAAAACGTGTGCTTTGGGAAGTATCAGACTCTTGGCCACGGTCACAGGTCCATCAGTACTACGAAAACTGTTTGAGGAAATGCCTTGATTTCATTATCTTGAGCAACGTGTTTGACTCTCACAAGCACCTCATGGGTGACCTGTCCATGCAAACACTTTGACACGAGTGACCAACCCGACCCCTTCTGGACGCCAAAACTTGGTTTCCTTCTACCCTTTGGGCCACTCGTCAGCAGGCTCCTCCCGATTTCCGAGGCCCCTAAACTGTGGACTGCACAATTCTTTGTGTGTGTGTTTGTTTATTGTGAGAGAGCAAGCTAGAGGGGGAGGGGCAGAGACAGAGGGAGAAGAGGGGGAATCCCACGTAGGCTCCAGACAGTCAGCATAGAGCCTGACGCGGGGCTCGAACTCACCAACCGTGAGTGAGATCATGGCCTGAGCTGAAACCAAGAGCCGGATGGTTAACCCACTGAGCCACTCTGGCACCCATGGACTGCACAATTCTTTTTTTTTTTAATGTTTATTTATTTTTGAGAGAGAGAGAGAGTTGGGAGTGGGGGAGGGGCAGAGAGAGGGAGACACAGAATCTGAAGCAGGCTCCAGGCTCTGAGCCATCAGCACAGAGCTTGACATGGGGCTCGAACCCACAAACCCTGAGATCATGACCTGAGCGGAAGTCAGACGCTTAACCCACTGAGCCCCCCAGGTGCCCCAAGACGGCACAGTTTTTGACTCCCTCCTCATTTCTGTGCTCTCTCTCTTCCTGGCTTCGGACTCCTCCCTTCTCCTACTGACTTCCCAAGGGACCTCTCCCCAGAATTCCGGGGCCAGCCTGACATCCCACTTGAAGGCATCAGAAGAGACGCCCTGACTGCACGCTCAGTGATGAATTCCCCACCAAAGCGCCTTCCCACGCCGTCGTGAGCAATAACACAGGCGGACCTGCGGTTCCCTTTACTCAGTTTCCCCCACTGGCACCATCTTGCAAAATCACGGGGCAACAACATACCCAGGATCCTGACGCCGACATAGACAAGACACAGGAGACCCTCCCGATGTCCTTCTGCAGCCACACCCCTCCCCTTGGACCCTAATGCTTCCTGAGTGTTCAGCTTCTGGGATAGTGTCCAGAGTGCAAACCCTGGGCTGTATGGCTTAGGTTTCAGTGGGTTTGTTTGTTTTTCTTAATTGCCAGACTTTTCCAGAGTGGTTGCACCATTTACGTTCACATCAGCAACGCATTCAGTTTCTCTGGACCCTCACTGGAGTTTGGTATTATTGCTATTTTTTAATAGCTATTCTATATGTGTGCAGTGATACCTCGTTATGGCTCTGATTTTCATTTCCCTAATGGCTAAGGATGGTAGACGCTTTTTCACGTGTTTATTTGCCAGCTGCATATCCTTTTGGGTAAAGTGCCTGTTCGCGTCTTTGGTCCATTTTATAATTGGATTGTTGGCTGTTTTCCTTTTCAGTCTTGAGAGTTCTTTCTGTGTTCTAGATACTAGTCCTTTGTAAAAACATGTGGTCCACAAATATTGTCTCCCATCTCTACCTTGAACTTGCGTCCTCGTAAAAGGGTCCTTCACAAAGAAAACATTTTCTTTTTTTTAATGTTTATCTATTATTGAGACAGAGAGAAACAACATGAGTAGGGCAGGGGCAGAGAGAGAGGGAGACACAAAATCCAAAGCAGGTTCCAGGCTCTGAGCTGTCAGCACGGAGCCAAATGCAGGGCTCGAACTCACAGACCTCAGGATCATGACTTGAGCCGAAGACAGACGCTTAACCTACTGAGCCGCTCAGGTGCCACTTTTTAATTTTTAAGAAAAAATTTTCACCAGTATTTGCTGTTTTCTGCATACGAATCCAATACATATTTCGTTAGATTTACATAAGAGTGATTGCACCTGGTATTGGATTTTTACTGTTGCTGCCCGAGCATTCATTGCCAATGTATACAAATGAAATTGATTTTTTCCGTTCATCGTGTATCCTGTGACCCTGCTGAACCCACTTATTACTTCTAGGAAGGTACCGTTGTTTTGACAAATGCCTTACGATTTTCTATGTAGACAGTCATGCCAACCGCAAATAGCAAGTGACAGGTTTATTTCTTCCTTTCCAATCTGCATGTCTTTGATTTCCTTTTTCGCCTCCTTGCTCTGGCCAAACTTCCAGCATGATGTTGAGTAAAGATGGTGAGGGGACATCTTTGCCTTGCTCTCAGTCTTGGGGGAAAGGCTGCCAGCCTTCAACTACTATGTACAAAGTTAGCTAGAGGGGTTTTGTAGATCCTCCCTGTCAAGTTGAGAAAGTTTTCCTCCGGACTCATTTTTTTCTGTGAGTTTGATCATGAATGGTGGTTGATTTTTTTGAGATATAATTCACATACTATCAAATTCTCTTTTTTCACTGTATATTTATTTATTTTGAGAGAGAGAGAGACACAGAGAGAGAGACTGAATCCCAAGCAGGCTCTGCACGGTCAGTGTAAAGTCCGACTCGGAGCTCGAACTTATGAACCATGAGATCATGATTTGAGCTGAAGAAATCAAGAGTCGGACACTTAACCGACTAGGCCACCCGGGTGCCGCTATAAAATTCTCTTTAAAAAAGAAGGGAATTTGGGGCACCTGGGTGATTCAGTCAGGTGAGCATCTGACTTGATTTCAGCTCAGCGTATGGTCCCAGGGTTGCAGGGTTGAGCCCCAAGTCAGGCTCTACCCTGCACGGAGCCTGCTTGGGATTCTCTCTCTCTCTCTCTCTCTCTCTCTCTCTCTCTCTCTCCCCCCACTTCTCCGTGCTCTCATGTGCTCTCTTCCTCTCTAAAATAAAAGAGAGCAATAGAGAGAGAAAATCCTTAAAAAAATAAAGAGAAACAAAAAGAATACTTTGCAGTGGTTTTCAGTATAGTTACAAGGTTGTACAACCGTCAACACTAACCCCAAATTTTCGTTGCCCCAAAGAGGAACCGCGTTCCAACCAGCTGTCATTCCCCTTTCCCGTCCCCTCCCCAGAATCTGGCAAACGCTACTCAAATACTTCCCATCCCTATGCCTTTGCCTGTCATGGACCCGTCATAGAAGTAACGTCATACACATATGGTCTTTGTATCTAACTTCTGTCACTCAGCGTAACGCTTTCAAGGTTCACCCATGTTGTGGCCCGTATAAGGCTTCTTTCCTTTTTGTGGCCAGTCAATATTCCATTGTACAATGATACCACGTGTTTATCCATTCATCCGTGGGTGGACGTGTGGCTTGGTTATGCCCTAAAAAATGTTATAAATATTGCTTCTACAAATATTCGTTTCCATGTGTTTGTGTAGACACATGTTTTCAATTATCTTGGGCATATGCCTAAGAATGGCATTTCTGGGTTATATGAAAATTCTATGTTTAACTTTTTGAGGCACTGAACTGCCCAACGGGCTGACAGTAGCTGCACCACTTGACATTCCCGCCAGCAACGGATGACGGCTCCAATGTTTCCACATCTGCAAGAGCATTTGTTAGCATCGATCTTCTAAATTATAGTAATACTAGAGGGTGTAAAGTGAGAGCTCTTTGTGGCTTTCATTTGCATTTCCCCAAAGACTAATGATGTTTAACATCTTTTCATGTGTTTATGGGCCATTTGTATATTGTCTTTGTAGAAATATCTACTGAAGTATTTTCTTCATTTAAGAAATTGGGTTGTCTTTCTACCATTGAGTTATGAGGTTTTTTTTTAAAATACATTCTGGACATTACACCCTTATCAGAAATATAATTTGGAAATATTTTCTCCCATTCTGTGGGTTATCTTTTCACTTTCCTTTTTTTTTTTTATTAACGTTTATCTTTATTTTAGAGAGAGAGAACAAGGGAGGGGCAGAGAGAGAGGAAGACAGAGAATTCAAAGCCGGCTGAGAGCAGACAAGACAATGTAGGACTCAAACTCATGAACCCTGAGATCATGCCCTGAGCTAGAAGTCGGATGCTAACTGACTGAGCCACCCAGGCGCCCCTTCACCTTCTGCCTAGCATCTCTTGAAACACAAAAGTTTTTAATTTTGGTAAAATCCAATTTGTTTTTTCTTCTGTTGCTTGTACTTTGTGTCGTATGTAAGACACCATTCCCCAGTCCAAGGTTCCAAAGATTTAGTACTAGCATTTCCTCTAAGAGTTTTATAGTTTCAACCCCTATATTTAGGTCTTTGATCCATTTTGAGTTAATTTTTGTATAAGGTATGAGGGAGGGGAACTAGCTTAATTCTTTGCTATGGATAGCCAGTTGTCTGGGAAAGACTATTCTTTCTTGGCCCTCTTTTTGAAAATGAGTTGACTGTAAATGTTAGGGCCTATTTCTGGACTGAACTGGGCTAATTCTTGTTTGCTCTACCTTTGTAGATAGGGTTTGAAATGGAAGGCTCTGTTGGTAGGTGCATATGTGTTCATATTTGTTGTCTCACTGGATTGATCTTTTTATCTTTACAAAATGTCCCTCTTTTCTCTATTACCAATTTTTGTGTTAAAGTCTATATTGTTTGATATTGGCATAGCCAATCCAGTTCTCTTTTGGCTACTTTAAAAACATGTTTATTTATTTTTGAGAGAGAGAGAGGGAGAGAGAGAGAGAGAGAGAGAGTGATCAGGGAAGGGGCAGAGAGAGGGGGACAGAAGATCCAAAGCAAGTTCTTTGCTGACAGCAGCGAGTGTGATGTGGGGCTTGAATCCACAAACTGTGAGATCATGACCTGAGCCGAAGTCAGACACTCAACCGACTGAGCCCCCCAGGTGCCCCTCTTTTGGTTATTTTCATATCGTTTTCCATTCATGTACTTTCAACTTATTTGTGTCTTTGAATCTAAAGTGTGCCTTTTGCAGACAGCATTGAGTTGATTCATTTTAAAAACTCCATTTTGTGGGGCGCCTGGGTGGCTCAGTCGGTTAAGCGTCCAACTTTGGCTCAGGTCACGATCTTGCTGTTTGTGGGTTTAAGCCCCGCGTCGGGCTCTGTGCTGACAGCTCAGAGCCTGGAGCCTGCTTCACATTCTGTGTCTACCTCTCTCTCTGCCCCTCCCTGGCTTGCACTCTGTCTCTGTCTCTCTCTCAAAAATAAATAAACATTAAAAAAAATCAAAATTTTAAAAACTCCACTTTCTAATCTTGGCCTTTCAACTGGAGTATTTTATTCATTTATGTTTACTATCTTGTTGATAAGGTAACATTTACATCTGCTGTTTTGTTGTTTTCTATATGTTCTATTTTTTGTTTCTCTCTTCCTCCATTACTGCCTTCTTTCACATGAAGCGGATATTTTGTAGTGTACCATTTTTAATTTTCTTGTGTCTTTTACATATTTTTGAGAACTCTATTATTTTTCATAGAGCAGGTCTACTGGTGGCGAATGGTCTGCAGTTTTTATTTACTTGGGAATGTCCTGATTTTTCCTTCATTTTTGAAAGCTGGTTTTGCTGAATATAGAATTCTTGGTTGATAGTCTTTTCTTTCAGCGTTTTGAATCCAGCCTCCCACCGCCTTCTGGCTGCCACGGCTTCTGATGAGAAGCCAGATGTTCATTTTATTGATGACACTTTTTACTTAATCACTTGCTTCTCTCTTGCTGCTTTCAAGATTCTCTCTTTGTCTTTGACTTTGGGGAGTTTGATTATTGTCTAAAAGTTTTCTATCTTCTTAGGCTGTATCTTTCCTGGTTCTCTGGCCTGAGAGAGAGGAGGCTTTTGCGGAGAATGTTTCTGTCTGCACCCTTGGCGTTTTCCAGGTCGCCAGTTTCTCCAGCTCTGGGACACATGATGCAAATCTCTCGGGGACTCGCTGTTGTGTCGGTCCTTGCGTCCTGAGCCACCTACCCATCTGCCTTTTTCTCTCCACTTTGGAAAGTCTCTCTCTGTCTCTGTCTCTCTCTCTCTTTTCTTTGTTCATCTTATTTTCTGTTGTGCTTTGCTGAAAAAGCTCCATCTTCCTGGAAATGGAAGTTGACTTTATTGCCTTTTAAAAGGTATTTTTCGGGGCACCTGGGGGCTCAGTCGGCTAGGCCTCCAACTTCGGCTCAGGTCAGATCTCACGTTCGTGGGTTCGAGCCCCACATCAGGCTCTGTGCTGACAGCTAGCTCAGAGCCTGAAGCCTGCTTCCGGTTCTGTGTCTCCTTCTCTCTCTGCCCCTCCCCCTCTCATGCTCTGTCTCTCTCTGTATCAAAAATAAAACATTAAAAAATATATAAAAAAATAAAAGGTATTTTTCATAGCCACTGCATCCCGTGACATTTTTGCCTTCCTGACCCATTCCCAATGTCTGTTCTTTTTACAAATGTTATTCCTACATTATCCTCATTGAGGATCTTAAACATACTTCCTTTAGGGTCTTTTTTTCTCCAAGCCTGTTCTATTACTTTAATTTCATTTAGAGTTAATTTATAAAACTTTTGGTGGCCAATATTCTTAGCATTCAATGTCTTCATAAGCTTTAGTTTTGAGTTCTAGGTTCATTTTTGGGTAAAAGGCTGCTTTTGCATTGTGTGTGTGTGTGTGTGTGTGTGTGTGTGTGTGTGTGCGCGCGCGCCTGCATGCGTGCGTGTGTGTTTTATTCTCTGTGTACTCAACTCTCCTCCCTCCGACTCCCGGGAGCCCCCTTGCTGCCCGGTTCCGCAGTTTGGGGTTGCTCTCACAGTGCCCGGCCTCCAGTACGGAACATGTTTTATACTGGTGGTACCTCACCCTTCCTGGCCTTCTAGAGCCCACTTGTCAAAACCAGGGGTCATGAGATTCACGGTGCTGTGTGTCCTTCCTGGTCCCAGGGCGCTACCTTCACAGAAGCTGTGGCCCCATGAAATGGTTAAAGTAGATTTTCCAGACTCCTTTCTGACATACAGGTGACCCCTCACTCCCCTAGCTCCAAAGAGAAAGCCTGGTTCCGTTGCCAGCCTTATGGCCCTGTTATGTCTGGGGACCTAGGGCCCAGCAGCCCCGCGGACTGATCAACACGCAGCAGTTTGTGTTTCTGGATCTCAGCGGAGTTGGTCTTGTTTCTGGGCCCGGCCAGATCCTCTCCATACTTTCTTCGGACAGTTTATCGTTGTTCTGCGTCTGTAGCAGGGACGGCTTCTCAGAGCGTGAGCGTGACCAAGTGATTGTCTGGGTCAGAAGCCAAATGCTCTGCCCCTGCTTTTCTTATTTTTAAAGTTCTTTTAATTTTTATGTCACTGTTTTTATGTGATGCCATTTTATATCCTACTTGAAATAATGTGAAATACAAATAAATTAGATGTTTCTTCAAACTCATGTTTTATCATTTCGGAAGTCAAGGTACGCCTAATATCCAATACACCTGGGAATGTAAGACTTGCAGTGTACGATTCAGTACCTGAAACCCTAGCAGACACCTCCTCCGGTGTACCATGTTCAGCAATATGGGATAGGGCGGGGGTCCCACATCCCCTGAGGACAGAGAGACTCACAGGAGCAGACGGGGATTCCTGCGTGTGTTTGGAAGACGTGGGAAGGGTACAGCACTCCAGGCCAAGTTCTGCCTTTGAAGTCACTGACTTTAGTCAAGATGAGTGCAGCTCGTGACCCCATCTCCTCTGGGAGATCTCATGAAGGCAGTTTCAAGAAACACCATCTCCTTTCTTTCCTCTCTTGCCTTGTATCCTAGAAATTGTCAGCTGGTCACACAAAGTACACCCTTTGGCATATTGAGGTTCACACAGCTGCGGGCACAGCCAGAATCCCCTCTTCAACTACTGATACACTCATGCTCCAAGTCCCACTGAAAACAGGTGAAAGCTGGGCGGGTGTGAGAAAGCTGATCCTGTCCCAGGACAGCCTGAGGAGGGCAGTGTCCCGGACCTTCAGCGTAACACATGTTCATTGTAGCAAATGGAAAGACTGGCACGCTGGGTGTCTTCTCTCGCCAGCTGTGCCCAGCCTGGAATGTCCACTCCAAAGCAGCACAGCAAGGTCAAGCGGGGAAAAGCATCCAGACCCTGAGTTTTTGAAATGGCTCATACTCTTTGGCCCAGTAATTTCACTCCTTGGCGATTACCCTGGAGAATTGTCAGGAGAAGGGCTGGGCTGTATATACAAGTCTGGTTTATAAAATCTCCATCGGGAAATAAGAGATCTATCAAGAGGGGAGGGGTTAATAAATTGTGGCATGCGATTTCAGTGGAACACTAGGCTATCGTTGAAAGTCATGCTTTTGAAATATCTTTAATAGGAAAATGCTCAAACCTCACAGTTAGGAAATAGTTCAGAAGGTACACAAAGTAATATTTTGTAATAGAATATATCAAAGAAAAAAATGACAGGGCGGGGCTACAGAAATTTTGCTATTCGTTCTCTTCAGGACAAGGAACTCTGAGTGATACCAAGTGTTTTTTTAAGACTCTGACATCAAAAGTTGCTACAATGAATATGTGTTTCATTGAATTTGTATCTGTAAGAGTTGCCATGGGAAGGCAACCGAGCGGCCACTTCGCTTCGGAGAGCTGCGAGCACTGACAACCCCCACCTGCAAACCTGGACCGATCAGAGCCATTTGAAAGGCACCAGCGGCCATTTTATTGTGGGTCAGATAATAGTTCCAGGCACGCCCAGGGACCAACAACCCACACTCTCCGATCTGGACTGTCTCAAACTGGAATGCCTCACCATGGATTCCAGCGTCCCCCACCCCACCAAAGGGGACAGCCACCGTCCAAAGATGCCCCTACTTGGCTATCTGCCCACCTGAGCTCAAACCCGGAACTCTTGCGCCCATAAAACACCTTGCTCTCCCGTACCTCGCACGCACGACTTCCCTGACTCCCCGCTCCAGAGTCACGGAACCTTGCCCGGGAATTGCAGACTCCAATAAAGGCCTTCTTGTCTCCATAACTTGGTCTCTGTCTTTCTTCTCGCCTCTGCCTCCATCTATCAAACCTTACAGTATCTAAGTTACAATATGAAAAGTAAGCATCATCAAAAATATATAATTACTGGGGCACCTGGGTGGCTCAGTCAGTTAAGCGTCAGACTTTGGCTCAGGTCATGATCTCACGGTTGGTGGGTTCGATACCCGCAACAGGCTCTGTGCTGATAGCTCAGAGCCTGGAGCCTGCTTCGGATTCTGTGTCTCCCTCTCCCTCTCTCTCTCTCTGCCCCTCCCCTGCTCATGTTCTGTGTTTCTCAAAAATAAATAAATATTAAAAATTAAAATATATATATATAATTATAACATAAACAAAAAGACCGTTACTCGCAGCCTTAGGAGAATTCCAAAACCAGAAAGGCCTCTATCCCAATAATAAAAGAAGAGCAACCCCGGAGGTCGCTGATTGGCTGCTGCAGAAGGTCGCCGAGGGGTAGCCCTGGGAGGCGGGGCTGTGCGCGCCATTTCCGGGGCGGGGCTTCGGCCGCCGCCGCGCGACCTGGAGCGGGCGGTCTCCATGGCAACCAGCGGGTCCCGAGCGCAAGGCCCGCCCGCCG